>NC_056557.1:15714433-15791793 GCF_013358625.1 Macadamia integrifolia
CCCCACCCCACCCCACCCCACCCCCTCTCTTTTGAGTCATGGTGGAAAAATATGGTGTTAAATTGATGGTTGTATAATTTTGAGTTAATCACATCTCAAACTTGCAATCCATCTCAACAAAATGACCTATCTTTCTATTGAACTTGCACTATTGTATTTTCTAACCTTTAAACTATAAATGCCAAAGTTCACTTTTAAACCTGATGACGGTAAAAATGCCACTCCCTCGGGTCATCCTTGACCGAGCCTACCCCATGACTCATCCTTAACTGAGCTGACCCCTTGGGTCATCCTTGGCCAAGCTAACACCTTGTTCATCCTTGCCCTAGCCGACCCCTTGGTCATCCTTGGCCTAACCGACCCCTTAGTTATCCTTGGCCGAGCCGATCCCTTGGGTCATCCTTGGCCAAGCCGACCCTTTGGTCATCCTTGGCCTAGCCGACCCCTTAGTCATCCTTGGCCAAGCCGACCCCTTAGGCCGACCTGCCACCTCGATCTCTCCTTAGGCCAACCTGCCACCTCGGTTCCTCAAGCTGACCTACCATCTCGGTTCGGCACACAATCAAGTAAGACACCCAGAAACGTGCACACGTCCACTCCTACATTTAAGAGACATGACCCTTGATTCTAGGGGCAAGACTTAGGTCGCTACAAGTCAGTAGAAACATCCACTCTTCTCTCGACTTGCACCTCTGAGATTAAAAAGGAATATTCTCAGAACATGCCCTGGGATCCAGGATATTCTTAGAATCAAAGAGCCATTCCTCTCAAGGACTCCACACCTAATATGACTCTCCACAAACATCTCTCCTTCTCTCTCCATCAGCAACCTATAAATAAATACCAAGGTAAGCCTCCATCACAAGAGATCGAACACTTTTTTCACTAAAGCTCTCTTGAGCAAACTATTGCGGAAAGATCTGAATTAGGCATTGGAGAGTCCCCCGTCGGGTCAGCCCGGCTCTCCCCTGTCTTCTCTTCTGTGCAGATCGACTGGTGCATCAAGAGCTGCGAAGAAGATCGGTTGGTCAATTTTTACCATATCAAAACCCTTTTTAATATCCAGTATTGTCAAATAGAAGCATGCACTAGCATAAATACTTATCAACCCAAGGGGGTAGCGCAGTTGGTGAGCAACGAACTTGGTATAAGCCATAAACTCGGACGTCCTAAGTTCGACTCTCACTAGGCACACCTTGGACCACTCACACGAAGGTGTTTAGTGTTCTTCACTGTTTTCAGTGAAAGTTGAATGGTTCTCATTCAACCCCGGTATGACACAGTCCATGCGGTTGTGGGGCCAATATGGGCCAGCGGGACTAGTCAGGCTGAAGGTTTGGATATCCATTGTTAGAAAAAAAAAATAGCGTAAAAACTTATCACTCATGGAGGGTTACTAATGAAATATTATTTATGGGAGAGAGATTCCCTAAAAGGCAATGTGACCCTTAAACCAGTACTAGGGCTTATGGGATAATGGGAGTACACAAAATCATTAACAATGAGGGGATTTTAGCCTTTCATAGGGGCTGGGCAATCATTTTGCCCTACTATGTCTGGGCACAGGAATCATATTGCCTTTCAAGCTTGCGATATATGATGATGAATTTGAATTCCAATTTAGGGAGATTTGGGAACTTCCTTAAGTTCTCATCCTCTAGAAGTAGGAAGAAGAATTTAGATATCTATGGTTTTCTTAATTGTACTCTATATTTGACATGTCCTCTTCTAACCAAAAAAAGAAAAAAAGATAAGACCTCTTAATTGCGTTAATTTTTTTTTTTCTAAAACAAGAAACCTATTGGAATTTGTGGCACTTAGAAGAAAAGAAGTGAAAACTATTTTGGGATAGAACTTGAAATCCCCCCCCCCACCTTTATTTATTTATTTATTTAAAGTTTGTGCTTCAAATGTTTATGCCTCTGTAGTTAGTTAATTTTTTCTCCTAATAATTTGTATTGATTTTTTTTTATCTTTTAATTACAAATTTGACTATAATAATAATAATACATTGGCGCCTTCTTTCTCTTTTTTACCTCAAATGACCTAATGACTGCACTCTCACGTGCGAAACCATTATATTGCATCTCATTGGTGCACTCCAGTATGCCACTTGCTAAGAAAACCCTCTCCCATAGTATAAAATAACAACTATATAAGTCAACCCTAAATTATTCTACATACCTATCTTTTATGTACATGAACAACTATTTGTTTAAATTTATTGATTTATGCACAATAACAAGTCTTAATCACTAATTTTCATAGTCCAAAAATCTCATTAGCATGTTATTTTCGATGAATGACTCAAGTCCTTTCTTATTCATCTACATCAGTTTTCTTTTGAAACATTTCAATTTATATTTAATAGGTAAAAGATTTGCACAACCCTACACTCGGGCATCAATTTTAAGAGTCAGATTACCATAACAACCCCTATAAAATATCTTATATAGACCCCCTTATTTCAATGTTTCTCCGTATTACCCCTCCTCTAAGGCTAAAAATTACACACTAGCGGCGTGCAGAACCCTCCCTTAATTAATTGGACAGCCTTTTTCCTTCATTTACCACCATTGAAATGTTTTTTCCCACCACACTCTTCGAGTCTATTTGCCACATCCAGACTTGGTTGATAAACTAACTTAGAGAGAGAGAGAGAGAGAGAGAGAGAGAGAGAGAGCCAGTGATGAGCTGATTGCCAGGGCCGTCACATGCTTGCGGGCATTATTATGTCCATAAGAAGGTTTACCTTCCCAGCTCTTCTCCACCCAAGGCTCATTTTCTAAAAGCTCAGAGGCTTCCCCTACCCTAAAGTAAGCTCCTTTTTACCTTATAATTAAAGCCAGAACAGCTCATCTATGAGACCTAATTGCTTTCTCCTAGGCAAGACAAGCTTTTTGGGTACAATTTCATACATACCCACCCTCTGTCACTCCTATTTATTTTAATGCTACTGTATGCATGTGACACGTGATCCACCTCTGCACCCGTGTATTGGCCCCATGCGCTTTTAGTATTATTTGGTTGGTTTTGGTTCTGTGGTTCATTTTTATAGTTCTACACCTGTATCAGTACATCAGGTCGCTCTCCTACCAGGGTTCATGAAATCCACTAACTTTAATTCATTCCAACTCGGATCGTTTCCATTATCAACTTTCCTCAGGTAACTCACCGGGTCAACATGCTAGTCTATGTCCAATACTTAACAGATAAACTACGTACACATACCCCTACCTGGCCACGTGATCACTGCATCAGTGCGAGGGTCAAATTTAATGAGAGTGGGTGTTAATAGAGTCTATCGGATACTTGATTTCATGAGGGCGGGCCGGCAATTTTGTTGCACTTGTGTCTAAACCACATGACTAGGTAATGTTATTTTATCATATATATGGCATTTTACCAAAAAAAAAAAAAAAATCATATATATGAGAAAGAGAAGCATAGAAGGCATCATGATCTCTACACCCAGGGAGGGGTGAAATGACCATCCTACCCTTATGAAAAATAGAAATTTCACCGCTATTGCATGATGCTTCTACGTATGCTTCCATTTGCAGGGGCCACACTGCATTTTAGGGAAGACTCTCTATATGGAAGAAAGAACACTACCTAACCCAAAGGGGTAGCGTAGTTGGTGAGCAACGAACTTGGTACAAGTTATAAACTCGGACATCTTAAGTTTGTCTCACACTAGACACACCTTGGGCCACTCATACAGGAGTGTTTAGTGTTCTTCATTGCTTTCAGTGAAAGTTGAATGGTTTTCATTCAATCCCGGTATAGCATCGTCCTAACCGCATGTGTCTATGCCTAAACACAAAAGTGTAAAAAAACTTTACTAACCCACATTGAAGATGCTCAAGGATACCTTCCCATTGATCACAGGCTATGGCGTGTACCTACGAGATCGGGTAGCGTTCTCGTTCTCTTGGCCTATATATAATCAAATGTTATTATCTCAAAACTAATTCATGCTGCATGCATGCATGCGTGCACTATATTGTTACTAAAGATCGAAGTGCGTTATGTAAATTTTGATACAATGGCGGTCTCCTTAATAGGACCCATTAGTGACAATATTTTTTTTTTTTATCTATATACCCCACTTAAATACATAAGCGAGACAAACATTTCCTTTGATAATAGTGTTAGAGGAAAGGCATAGACCATCCCAATTAATGATGATAGCAGGAAGGTACAGAGGTGAAGACAGGGGAAGATACAATACTAATTAATTCTTCAAATGGGTGTCCTCTCAATCTAAATGGTTAGAATAGCCAACCAAGTGGGTCATTGGTCTTTCATCAATAAAATTTATCCCCCCAACTAACCTCTGCTATATAGAGACAATTTTGATTTCTTGCCACTGCTTACCCATTCATACCATTCTTGATACATATAGATCCTCCAAAAATCATTTCTTTTTGTAAAGAGGAGAAAAGCCTGCTTGCAATAATTTTGATAAGTATTTCCTTGTCATTGCAGGGGTGCCAGCTAGGTCTTAGGTCTTGTGTCCTTGTGTCTTTGATGTATTATATATATATATATATATATATATATATAAAATAAATTTCAAACCTTGGTTCTATGGTTTTAGTCTTTATGGAGAGAGAGAGAGAGAGCTCAGACATTTCTTACAATTATATTGAATGATGTATGTCTTTCTTGGTAGCTAGAATAAGTGAGAGAGAGAGGTCGAAGAGGGGACCCAAGCTAGATGGGCATAGTACATGAAAATTGAAGTTGTTAGGTATGTTTCGAAGTGGGGTACTCTTTCTTCTTATTAGTTGTCTCTTACAACCAAGCAGTTAGCATGGGCAGCTGTACACAACAAGATGACATGGGAACATCATGTGAACTATTAAGGTTACTTCAGGAGCTCATGTCCTTCAAATGGGTTACCTATTTTCCCTTACAAACTCATCATCAATCCGTGTCCATTGGTGTGGTTGCATAAGAGATTCCACCTTCACCAGCAACAGAGAATTCCTTAGTCAGACCCAAGTGGTTGGAATTAGGTTTAGAAAATGAGAATGACGTATACATGACAAAATAGATAAAAAGCATGCTTACGTGTATGGATGAACAAGTGGTCTGCATGACTGCATGTGATATAAAAGGCCAAAAAGCCATATTAGGGTTTCTTCATGAATGACCCACATAATTAATTTCATGGATGTATCAAACACTAAATACAAATTTACCTGCTGCTCATATCAAATCCAAAACTTCTTTCCTTGAATTTTTTTTTTTTTTTTTTTTGTTTTCACGGGTCTTAAGCAAGCAAATGTGAACATCAACAGGAAATTAATCTTTCAGTAACAACCCAGGAATGATTATTGCTATTAAATTGGCTCTAATCCAAGATTATTTACTATAATACAACTTATATTCTAAGTTATATCCCTCTCGAAGTCTCATTGACCAGAAAAAAAATGACAAAATGGGTCATACTAAGATATAATAAACAAGACATAAACAATGAATTAGGACTAGAAATTGAAGTTTTTTCTATAGAATATGTTGATGATTATGGGGAGACAAAAATTATTCTTGCTGTTACAAAGACTAGATTAATTCTTCAAGAGTATCCTACACTTTAATAAGCTATTAAACAACTGCTAAATTGATTAATCCAACAATGTGGATTACTTAATTTGTTCATTTAGGTGAGTGATAAAGACAAGGTGGCACACAAAATTATAAAATTTACAGTCGATAATCGACAATAGAAACCGGTAATTAGCTGACTAATAATGACTAGTATATCATTAGGGTCATGCTATTCTTCTGAGTGCATGAACCCAAAAAAAGAGAACAATATTGAAGGGGTATAGGTCCTGTTTGGATTTTCAGTTTTTTATATTTTTTTGAATTTCATACATTAGAGGGTTGCTAAAAGACAGGATTAATTAAGGATTCAGAATTACAAATATATGCTATTTCAGAAGAAGCAGCCAAAATTTATTACCAAAATAAATAAATAAATAAGGGGGAAAAATAAAAAAGAAAAGAAAAGAAGTAGGTGCCAAATAGCTTTAATATTTCTTCTGCAGCACCAGCTAAGTAAACTGCCATTGAATGTTCCTTTTTTTGTTCCTTCTCAGAACCACTTCTATTTGTTTTTCCTTTCTTTTTGGTGTCTTCTTCTTTGGCAATACAATGGATTCTCTGCTTTGCTTTGATTCAAGAGAAAGCCTTAAAGTTATAAGAGAAGAACCCATTAATTTTCATTCCTTGGAAGAAGAATAAACTACTCTTTTGCTTTTGCTTTTCCTTACACAACTCTCACACAGACACACATAACATTCTCTTTCTTATCCTCTCATTCTCTGTCATCATCATCATCATCATCTGTTTTGTAATTTACAACTATAGTCTTCTTTCTCCTAAGAAATGTGAAGATGGTAGGTCATGTTGATATGATAAATGTGAGGTGTAGAAGGAGACACAACTCCTGTGAAGTCTGTGACCACTAAATGAGTGCAGGTTTCACGCTTGCAACACCCTCATGTAGATAACACCATCATTGTCATCATCCTGTGTTTGTGTTATGAGAGAGCATGGTCTGTGCACCACCACCAGCCCCAATACACCCACATAGAGATATTAACTGCACTAATCCCTAATTAGTTTCCCACTTTTATAGAAAAGAACACTCTTATGGAGAACAAATCACAAGACTTGACATTTCTATTTTGTAACTGTAAAAGAAGGCAATCAATCACACCTTCCATTGAGTCAAAACATTCTTAGGCAGTGGAATGTTCATTGATGACCAGGGGAGCTTTGATGGTTGGAGGCTTTTTGGAGTCTTAGGGGTCTTCATGATTTTGTTCCCCATGATCATTTCTTCGAGGTCCTTCTTTTCTCATTGTATATAACTCAGGAGGCTTGTCAGACTTTTTTTTTTTTTTTTTTTTAGGTCAGACTTTTCTTTCAGATTAAGAAGGCTCAGCAAGTTTGAGGCCCACTTGCGTTTGTTGGGTTGTGATTTGCGAATATCGATAAACTGAGTCACACTTACATGGGCTGAGTTGGGCCAAGAGCTATTTCTTGGTTTGACATGGTGGGCCAATTGATAGCAAATAATACGTGTACAATACGCGTACAATAAGCGTGTCCGAACGTTTCATTGTTTCATTCAAAAAATCATAGTTTGCCTTATAGGATCAGAAATCCGGATTTATACGCGGATTTTAAAGTTGGCGTGTTATATGCGAATAATACGTTTAGGCTAGGGGAAAAAAAATTTAACACCAAAACGAAATAACTCTGATGCTTACCTTCTGTTCTGCCAGAAACCTAATCCCTTTGAATGAGAGAAAACCTCAGATCCACATTCCACCTCTTCTTTTTCCATTCTTCTCGTCTCCGTTACCGGTAGCTGACGATTGCAGTGGCGTGAGGGTCTTGTAGTAGCGGCGAGCGATGCAGTGGCGGAAAGGGTGACATCTCCCTTCTTCTTCTTCTTCTTCCTCTCTCTCTCTCTCTCTCCTCTGCGAAATGGATGCAATCTGTGATAATGTTTTCTCATAAAATGAGATAAAGTTAGATTAGATTAAGATAGTAGTTTGAAACTTGGAACAAGGCTATGTTTCAAATAAAACCAAGTTCTCTACTACATGGAGATTTTATTTGTCTTTTGTTAGTTTATCCGTTATGGAGTACATGACTTTTGAAATATTCCAAGAAGTACAACTATTGGGTTCTAGTTGTCTAGTGATTATTGAAGTTTTTTTTTCCTTAGCAATTCTGGTCGCATTTGGTGATAGCTCAATCTTTGTTCCATATACCTGCAAAGTCTTTCTTCTCTCTGCAGTCATTTTTTCTTAATTTTCTCTCCCAATGCATAAAATATTGTTTAGTTTGATTAGATGCAAGACATGGCTCTTATTCAAATGCATAATGATTTGATTTTTGTGGTTTATTATTTAGAATCTGGAATTGAGATTTTTAATTTATTTACTAAGAGAGTAAGTTGCTGATGGATCATCTATCAATATTTGTTGTGATAGACATAGTTAAACTTAATTAATATTAGTTGTAGAATCTTAAATAACGAGAAATGATTCCAAATTGGATGGATTTAAATGCTTATAAAAACATGAGAGATTAGATTTAGTTGCAAACAATCAATTTTAGTTCATTCTTAATACCCAAATAAATCCATATTTTTACTCCAGATTTTAAAGAGTAACCATATTAAACACTTATCGTATCATTGTCGTACATGTTTTATTGAGCCAGATTTTTAAAAGTGCTATTATTGTATGGTTCGTTTTATTACCGTATGTATCCATTCCCATATTATTGCCATTGTTGAACTTATTAATTATGGGTGGGTGTAACCTAAACTTCTTCCTACGACATCTGGCCTACCCCCTACCCATTCTCTTTCTCCATATAAAATCCATTACTTGGTTGTCACTTATGGGCCCTACTGAAGCCAAACTTATAGGTTCTACACCCAAAACTGTGTCAGTTGTGACCTGGGCTGGCCGGCGAGGTAGGTATCAGCCCAAGACGTTGGAGTTTTATTTATTGCCCATGGTAAATGGGCCCAACCTCTTATAACCAGGAGAAGCCCACCTATATATTGTAGACCTCTTCCATCAGCAACATGAACACCCTGTCTTGCATCCCGGCACAGAAGATGTTTCCAAAAAGAAGAAATGTTAAAACCAAGAACATAGGCTAAGGAACCATGCTTGAGTTCAGTCCTTTCCCCAATTATCTGGGCTTCGATTCGAAATGCAGGGCAGGGCAGGGCAGGGTTAGAGGAGATGTGGAAAGTGGAATGGTCTTGCGTAAGTGTTTGAGATTTAAAATGTAACCGCAAGCGTACGGATCAATGTAGCTACGGGTCGAACACAGGGAGAGCAGCCACTTTATTTTTTTATCTCTTTTAATAATGTGAAAGTGAACCGATTAATAGTTATGATCTAATTCTAATTACCATCTTAAACATATGTATCTAAAATAACATCCTAACCATTTGTCATTTAAGAATTTAAAGATGCAAGCCACGCAATTAAAATTAAAAAAATAAATAACTGAAAATAAACAACCCACGCAATTAAAAAAAATAATAATAAAATAAATAAAGGAAAAAAATGTTGAAATAAAAATAAAGTAAAAGAAAGGGGATAAAGCTAGAGAGAGACTCACAATTAGGTTTCTCTACTTAGCCCGAGGGATGCATCATAACAGGGGTGTCAATGGTCCGGTTTGGTGCGGTTTCGGTTTGGTTCCACCGGTTTCGGTGTGACTTTAGAACTGACCGAAACCGACCCATTAAGGATTTATCGGTTTCGGTCCGATGTCGGTTTCGGTCCGATGTCAATTTCAGTGCGGTTTGGGTTCAGGTTGATACCGGTTTAGATTTATCAAGTTCATTTCGGTTTGGATCGGTTTTTTAAACCGGTATGGAGAACCGGTATGGAGCCATTAGGAAACAAGAAGCTGCTAACCTGCTGAAAATCAATATTTGACAATTCAATTAATATTTGAAAAATGAAAAACAACCAATATATTTAACTTAAAACTAGTTAACTATTTAACTTAAAACTAGTTAAAAATTCCCCATTATATTATTATGTTTGGAGATTGTTAATTAACTAGGACTTGATGAGATAAAGAAAACCAATTCAAAACAAGATTGTATCTATAGAGACCTTATACAACTTGGAGCCTTGGACGAAGACAGGTAAAAATAGTTTGAAGTGGAAAGAAACTGAAAGCAAAACTCAAACAGAATTCCATACTATACTAGGAATAGAATTCTCACTAAGACTAGAATTTCTAAAGAAACTTGGAATTTTGAAACTAATGAAACCGTGCCCCATTCTTCTTCTCTTGGCATTGATGCTAGTGCCTTGATACTGCATCTGGATGCCATAGATGTCCTCTGAGTCTGGGTTTGATGGCTTCCATACCTCTGCTAGAGATGATAGTACATTGACAAGTTTGTTTACCACAGCTTTGGGAATCATTGAAGTATGATGGCACTGTTACCACAACTTTGGTGATTTTTTCATTCAAAAACTTTGATGCATCATCCACAAGCTTTCTCAACACCTGAAAGCAGAAAGAATTAGTGTTTTCTCATTAGCAAGATAAATGAAAACTATATTTCAAACCCCACGAGTGAAAAATAAAATTCAAGCATATAGTAGAACACTAATACAGGGAAGAGTTTTCCCAACATGAACAGCAGCAACTACCGATTTATCTTTCTTACAATATATACAAATTATTTGTCATTGAAAATATTATAAGGCCTAAAAGATGAAAAATAATCTACAAGCAGAACAAAAGATATGACAATAACTCCAGTAGATCTAAAAGCTTTTAAACTAAACAAAGCACACACATGAAAAGCATAGTTGTCAAGGTGGCTAGATGACCCAAGGCGGTGGAGAGGTGAAAAACAAAAATGACACCAACAAGCCGCCAAGGCACACCTTGACAACTATGTTAACAGAAATCTAGATCAATTGCAAATGCTTTAAAATTGAGAAGACTCACTTCCTTCCACAAAAAATGAAACCAAGTGCTACAATAAAAGATACGACTGGGAAAAAAATGAACAAATAATTGCACATCAACAAGTGAAGATATTATGTAGAAATATTAAGAAAAAAGTCCAGGTTGATCACCATGAGATCCCTTAGACTGTAAAGTAATAAGGCTATAGTTCCAAAGACAAACCTGCAATAAATATCTTTCCAATGGCTCCCATAACACTGTTGTCATTTATCCACAGGTATATCCAAAGACAAACCTTATCAAATCATCTACAATTAGACCATACAGAAAATAACAAGCAATAGAGGCATTATAATACCTAAAGCACTAACCAATGTTCAACTAATGAATATATGTAACAGAATAAACCCCTTGAAGATATAAATTTGGATAACCCATGTGGTTGTGCAACTACCACAGCATGCAAAAAGCAATAACAACCAGCAAACAAATCAGAGATGTTAGAATTTGCAGGTACCTAGGAAGGTTTTTCTCTTGTTGCAGGCACGTTGAGCTTATCCTTCTCTAAGAGTAGGACCAGCTGAAGAACTAGCTACTGCACCTCTCTCCTTTTCAATGTGCAATAGTTCCAGTATATTTCCAAGTGCATTATCCACATCAGTGGGATCATCAAAAGGCTCAGCTACATACACAGTAAAATAAGACACAAATTAACTAATTAAGACAATTAAAAATGAAAAATATACTGAATGAAAAATTACCTCTGAAGTCTATATCAAACATCCAATCCCGAAGGCATATTAATGCTTCAGCATTGGTAGGTAGGAGTTTGCTCCGATATTTATCAATAACACGGCCCCCTTCGCTAAAATCCGACTCTGAAGCAACTGTGGAAACTGGTATAGCCAAGACATCACGAGCCATTCGAGCCACATCTGGATACCTTGACCCATTTGCTTTCCAGAATGCCAACACATCATACTCATCATATTCATTATCATTGAATGGGACCTTGGGTTCATCTAGATATATATCCAATTGAGATTTATTTCCATTATCCATCTCAGCAAGCTCGGATACCATAAATTCCTATGAAAATTGAGAAATAGCTGAAATATGAATCATTAATAAGATTAGCAATGAATGTTGAAAACTTGTATTAAAAAATAAATCAAAATTACAATCAAAATGTAAATTTACTTACAAATCTTGTTCTAGATCTCCCAGGACGATGGATAAGTGTAGGAACATCATAATCACTTGGTTGCATACTCTTGTACTCATCAAACAATTGATATAAAGAATTCCTCACATTGTTGCACATTGTAGATGCATTTAAGTCCAAGTTGCAAAGCTTAGAAAATGCCCAAGTCACAAAACTAAGTTTATATCGAGGATCAAACACCAAAGCAATGGCCAAAATTGGACTATATTCACTCCAATATTTGTCAAATTTTTTCTTCATTTCCACTGCCATTGGCTTCATAAAGTTGAGCCCACGTGATACCTCTTCTAATAAACTTTTGTGAATCTCCCAAACATTTTCAAAATATAAATTTGCTGTGGGATACTTGGAACCAGAAAGCAAAATAGTAATTGCATAGAAGGGATACAAAAAACTCGTTAATCTCTCAATCTTCAACCATTGTTCAGAACTAGGACAAGTTTTAAAGTTGTCATCCACTAGTCCAAGGTTCTCAAATGCTTTACAATAAAATAATGCAGAATCAAGCATGAGATAGGTTGAATTCCACCTTGTGGAGACATCAGCACGTAAGCCCTTACTACTTTGTAATCCCAATTGCTTACAAATTTTCAAGAATTTTACTTTTCTTGCATGTGATCCTTTCACATAGGCTATACTAGATCGCACCAACACCACAGAGTCATCTATGTGTTTCAGTCCATCTTGTACAATAAGATTGAGAATATGTGCACAACACCTATTATGAAAGTGTAATCCTCTACAAAAAAGAGCATTCTTCAAATTCAAATTTTTCTTCAGCAAGTCAACAAAACAGAAATTAGCTGAGGCATTATCTAAAGTAATTGAAAACAATTTCTGATCAATACCCCAGTCAGACAAGATTTTTGAAACCATTTCACAAATATGGATGCCAGTGTGTGGAGGTGGCATGATGCAAAACTTCAACAACTTTTTATGCAACACCCAATCCTTATCAATGTAATGGGCAGTCAAAGTAATGTATCCATCATTAGTGATAGATGTCCATAAATCACTTGTCAAAGAAATCCTCCCAGGAAATGAATTAAGTAAATTCCTGATTCTAATGGACTCCAAATTGTATAACCTCAAAATATCCGACATTTGTGTGTTTCAAGCAATATGGGTATAGCTCGGAAAAAGATATGTAATTAACTCTCTGAACTCCTCATACTCAACAAAAACTAAAGGTAACTCATGTCTCACAATAAGCTTCGTAATTTTGTCCCGCATAAAATCTTGGTCAACTTTTTGGTCTCTTAACATCACTTTCCCATCATTTACACCTAAAATCATTTGGGTGCTTGTGTTTCCTTTGTTTTCCCTTTTTGGGCAATGTAGAATATGTCTCCTAAGGCTTCCAGTTCCATTAATATTACTATCAGCCTTATAAACTTGCTTACGTCTTTTGCATTCAGCTCGATTCTTCCCATCATCAAAACCCTGCCCATCAATGATTGTGAACTCATCCCAAACTACACTCCTTCTTTTCCTTTTGGTAGTTGCATTTGTTTCAAGTGTTACGATACTTGAAGGTTCTGTTGATGGAATTCCAGGAATATATGGTCCATCATCAGACATAACATCAGCATTTGACCCACAATCGGGCTCATCTTCTATATTGATGGACATTTCTATAATTAATAAGAAAACATATGACATGTTAATAAAATAAGAATACCAAGCATTACAAATTCAAAAATGACCTTAGATTGTGGATCTACAAATTAATTCTGAATGAAAATATTGAGAAGAATTGGGTTTTGTAATGCATTCTAGACCTATAATGTATAACCTATTTCAAGAAAGTATTCCAAACACAGCCTAAGGTTTGTATTAAACCCTCTTCCCCCAACCCCCCTTTTCTTATGGGGTGGGGGGAAGGGGGAGATTCTTATAAACAATTCCATAGAGTCTAATAGGGACAATAAATCTTGCAATTGAAATTTTGGACACTGGTTGTAGATACGTATATGAACCTTGAGAAATAACACCCACAAATCATAAATCAAAGAATTGAACCTCACTGTTTGATCCAAAGAAAGTTAACAAAAAAAAGACAATACTTTTTAAGAAGAAGAAAAGGGCTCAATAAAATCTGTTCATCGGCTTGAAAATAAGTGAAACAACAGAAGGGTAAGTTGGATTCATCAACAAAAACACAAGGACATCAGATTTGAGCTAACAAACAAATAAAGAAACAGTAATGCAAAAAAAAAAGTATGCTATAGAAGAACAGAGAGGGCTCACTAAAATCTGTTCATTGGCATGAAAATA
Source organism: Macadamia integrifolia (assembly GCF_013358625.1). Taxonomy (NCBI): domain Eukaryota; kingdom Viridiplantae; phylum Streptophyta; class Magnoliopsida; order Proteales; family Proteaceae; genus Macadamia; species Macadamia integrifolia. The sequence goes on from NC_056557.1 coordinate 15,728,433, forward strand.
AGTGAAATAATAAAGGGTAGGTTGGATTCATCAACAAAAACACAGAGGACCATAGATATGAACACTAACGAACAAATTAAAAAACAATAATGCGAAGACCATGTCTGCTATAGAAGAACAGAGAATCAGAAAGTGAAGAAGAAAAAGAGGGCTAAAAAAATCTCATCATTGTCATGAAAATAACCAAAATAACGAAAAGAGTAAGTTGCATTCATCAACAAACACAGAGGACAATAAGATTTGAACAATTACGAACAAATAAAGAAACAAAAAAGCAAACACCAAGTCTGCCTGCTAGCCGAGTGAAGAAAAGCATACCTGCTGGGTTAGAGCGGTAGTTAGACCACCGTGCTGTATTTAAAAAAAAAAAAGGAACGAAGATGATTTGGTGTTGTACCTTAGTTTAGAGCGGCAGTTAGACCACTTTGCATTCCTCCAGCAGCCCTCCTTGCCAATCAATAAGAAGTCGTTCTCTATTCTCCAGCCCCTTTACTAATGCTATAAGGTAATAACAAAATGGGGTAAAGTTAGGGTTTAGGAGAAGTGAAAGATGATGGTGATAGGTTTCATGATAGAAGAGAAGACAGAGCGCGGAATTAGGAAAAAAGCACGAGCCAAGGATAATAGAGTGCTGGACTTCCAAATTCCATTCTAATGATCGATCAACAGCGGCTCGTACAGAGTACGCCACCTCTAGCACAAACACCCCATAAGGCCATAACTATACTCTGTACACATCGCTTGCCGCCGTCGCTGTTACGTTCACCAACTCCGGCGCTAGGGCCCATGGCCATGGCCATAATCGCTGGTCCGCTGGCCGCTGCTGCCTGCTGCTCACTCCGTCACGGCGTCACCAACCTAGGTTTTTAACTTTTCATTCTTTTGAAAAATTAGGGTTTTCAGGTTTTGAAAGGTTGAAGTGTTGAACTATTGAAGTTAAAATGTCAAATTTGTATTAGGGGTTAAACGGTGGGCTCGAGTCGGTTTGGATCGGTTCTGGTTTTAGTGCATATTTTTGGCATTTTCGGTGGCCCAACGGGCTAACTCGAACCGAACCGAAACCAGATTCAATTTAATATACAAATCGAAACCGGCCCAATAAGCCACCGGTTCGGTTTGGATCGGGCTTAATCGGTTCGGTCCGATCCTGTTTAACCGGTCCGGTTTGGATATTGACACCCCTACATCATAATATGAGCTTCCCTACTTGACCAGAGAGTCACTCTTACAAGGGTTACTCTACTTGGCTTTAGGAAAAGGGAGACAATTAAAATAAAAGTAATAAATTGATGGTTCTATGGCTAGGAGGGGCAAAGCCAACACATACACTAGCCATGAACCTTGGAGGAGAGGGATAGCAATAATGTAACGATTGAAAATAAAAATCCTAAATTCAGAAAGAAAGGGTAGTCAGAAGAGGGATTGAGAGGGGGGAGAGAAGACTACTGAAGGAGCCTACTTACTTGAATCAATGCTTGAACTTAAAAAAAAAATTGCTCCACGGCTCGTGATCTTGTCACCTAGATCTAAGCCTAGAACTATAACTTAAAAAATTACAACTCAATTGCATAAATCATAAACATAAAAAGGCTGAATAAAAATAAAAGAGTGCTTGCATTAATTGACATAAAAAACTATTACAAAAGTGATTAAAGCAAAAATAGAGAAGAACTAAAACTAAAGAGTGAGAGAGGGAGAGAGAGAGAGCAACTAAAAAAAAACTAGAAGAAGAATGAATTGTCTCCCCTCCTCTTACATGAGTTGTATTTATAGGGAATGGGGATGTAGGGTAACAAATTTCTCTTTCCTAAAAGAGAGAAACCCACAATTGGTTGTGAGATCTTTTGGGACCAAAAGTGCTAAGGTGGAGGAGAGAGAAGAGAGAAATAAATTTTGAGAAATTTCCTATAATTTGTTTGCTTATTTTCTTTCTTTTTTTTCTAATTTATTTCTCTTATTTTTCTCCCTCCAAGGAACGATTTTCTTCTTGCTTTATGTGATTTGGACAATCTTTTGGTGGGTGATGATGTGGAGGAGAGAGAAGATTTGGACAATCTTTATTTCTCCCCTTTTTTTCTCTTTCTTTTTTTTTTTCTTCTCTTCTCCATGATTTTCTTTGCTTCCAATTTGATGTGGAAATCCCCTCCATGACCTTAGTGCTTTAAGTGAATGAAAAGCAGAAAATCTTCAACAAATTCTCTAAAAAAACCAACCATGAGATTCGAACTTGAGACCTCTTGGTGAGCAAGGGAATTTTGCACACCATAGCTCACTAACTACACTAGGTAGTTGTTGTTACCAAAAACAAATCTTCAATCACTTAAGGATGTGGTCCATCGATCCTTGTTGGCATTTGGAGTATTCCTTGTACCTCTGAGACAATTGCAAACGGGCTGGTTCTGCATCTCGGTTCAGTTCTGATCCATTATTCTTTTTCTGGCCTGAAAAGAATAATCATTTGTACGGGTGACCAAACGAATGTGTACTTTTAATTGAACACATCCATCTTGCTCAGAATTTCATCCTCTTCGCAACCATGGAAAGAAATAGTACCTCTTTACGTGTAAAATTGAAGATATAGCGCCCGATAATCCTTAAGGCCTTGAAAATATAAAACTTGCAAAAAGAGAGTAAAACCCAAGGTAGCTCCATTCTAAATATGTAAAATGCATGTTTTACTACCCTAGATTTCACACATAAATGTGCTCATCAATAGCAGTCAGCCCACCACTCATACAAGAGGCGACGCTAATGGATGAAGCTCTCTTATATGAAGGAGCAACCTTAGAGCTTGAATGTCAACCAGAAAACCTTAAATGGTTGACTGTATCCTTGGCGGCTCTACAGGTGCATCCGACTATTAGGCAAGAGGTGATAATGAAACAACCTTTGGATCCTGAATTACAGCGGATCAGAGTTAAGGTTCAAGATCAAACAATGAACAACCCTGATTTTGTTTTAGACAGTGATGGGGCATTGATGTTTCGAGGCAGATTGTGTGTACCCGATGATTTGGATATACAAGACAAGATAGTACGAGAAGCACACAGCTCTGAGTACTCACTTCACCCAGGAAGTACAAAGATGTATAAAGACCTCAAACAAAATTACTGGTGGCCAAGCATGAAAATCACAATAGCCCTATATGTAGCGACTTGTCTTACGTGCCAGAAAGTAAAAGCTGAGAGGCATCGATCTTATGGTACTCTTCAACCACTCCCAGTACCAGACTGGAAATGGGATAGGATTACAATGGACTTTGTCACCGGACTACCATGTACACCTAAGGGGATGGATGTGATATGGGTGATAGTTGACCGGCTTACTAAGACTGCTCACTTCATACCCATCAAGACCAAGTTCTCTATGGCCAGGTTAGTACAACTTTATATGGATAACATAGTGCGCTTGCATGGAGTGCCAGTGAGCATTGTGTCAGATAGGGACCCAAGGTTCACTTCCAGATTTTGGAAAAGCTTTCAGCATGCCTTGGGATCACAATTGAATTTGAGTACTGCTTTCCACCCACAGATTGATGGTCAGTCGGAGCGAACCATACTAAAATAGGAAGACATGCTCAGGGCATGTGCAATAGAAATGTGTGGTAGTTGGGAAGAATATATACCCCTCATGGAGTTTGCCTATAAAAACAGTTATCAAGCTATGATTGGGATGGCTCCATATGAGGCATTATATGGTAGGAAGTGTAGAACTCCTCTGTATTGGAATGAGGTAGGCGAATGCCGAATGTTATGACCCGAAATGATATAGATGACATGTGACAAGGTCGATATTATTCGAGAGAGGATTAAGGCAGCTCAGTCACGTCAAAAGAGTTATGCAGACACCCGCAGAAAGGGTTGCATAAGTTTCTCAAGATTTCTCCTACAAAAGGGTTGCAAAAGTTCCATAGAAAGGGTAAGTTGAGCTCGAGATTCATTGGCCCATTTGAGATTTTAACTCGGGTTGGCTCAGTAGCCTACATGCTTGCTCTTCCACCTTCGCTTGGGAATGTTCATAATATATTCAATGTATCCAAGCTAAAGCAATACGTTCACGATCCATCGCATGTATTACCCATGGAACCAGAATATCTAAAAGCTGATATGACCTATACAGAGTAGCCAGCTGAAATCTTGGATCGAAAAGTGAAAACCCTTTGCAACCACTCCATTTCTTTCGTAAAGGTGCGATGGGCTAATCATTCACTTGAAGAAGCATCTTGGGAGAAAGAGGATGAAATCCAAGCCAAGTACCCTCATCTTTTCGAACAACCAGGTACGCCAATTTTGAGGACGAAATTTTCAGAAAGGGGGGGGTTAATTTGATACCCTACTTTGTAAACCCGGTCTAATTACACGGTTGACCTGGTTTAACCATGTAGGACCCAAACCAGAGAGGGTTAAGGCGGGTTCCTTATGGACCATGATGGCAAGAGTAACTTTGAACACAGGTTGGCCGGATAAGTTCGAGTCAGTGCCAGAGGAGACGGGTGTACCCAAGCCGTGTACATGCACATATCATAAGGCCATGTACGGATAAAGTAGGTATGTAGCCGTATCCTAAACCGCATACATATAATATACCTTATGCCGAGAGTGAGATTTGTGCTGAGAGTCGAATTCCATCAAAATCCCACTTGTTGGCCAATTTTCGGCCCTCAGGTGGGCAATCACAGGTGGGTGCATCCGCCCACCTGAGTGACCCACCCATGTGTTACTAATGGTTTTCAGGAAGTATAAATAGATATTATTATGTTTTTCATATCTCATTTATTACACTGAATAGTTGGTGAGAAACGTTAAGAGGAGAGAGAAAAGAAGGGAGAAAATAGAACGAAGAAGAAGAAAAGGGAAGGAAGAGGAAGAAGAAATGGATTTAAGCGGCACAAAGGTTTGATCTTCCCATTCTGACGCCGGAAGAGTGATCTCCAACACGAGATCTACGTTTAGAGGTGATCAAAGGCTATGTTCTTAAACTTTCACCAAACCCAAATAAAACCCTTGATTTGGTTAGAGTTTCTTGAGGTCTTGTAGATTCCCCTTGAGATGATGAATCTAAGATTTAATAGATGGTTTATGTGTTGATTTTGAAAGATTTGAAGAAGTGTTTCCACGGTTGGTGGAGCATTGTTGATTTGAAGTGATTTTGGGGTTTTTGAAAGAGTTCTTGAGCAAAGAAGATAAGATGGCTTCCATTCCTTAAATCTAACCAAGATCTAGGTTAGAACCATCTTATGAGACCTTGAATGTGTGGAGAATGGATTTGGAAAAGCCCCATTTGATTCCCCAAAGGTTGGAAAAGGTTTTGGCGAAAATGACATTTTCCTGCCAAGACCGGTGGGCCAAGACCGATGGGCCAAATGGCCCGCCTGAGGGCACCCACCTGGGAGGATAGGGCCTCGATGCCAACTGGCGGGCCCTATCGGCGGGTCGATCGACAGACCAACCTGCCCACCGGTCCTAGTAGGCCCTCGGCCTCCACCGACGGGCCCTTACCGGTGGACCGACCTGCCCGTTGGTCATGACCGATGGGTCAAGACAGGTGGGTTGTACGACCCACCCGAGAGGCTCCCATTGTGATTTTTACTTCCGAATGGACCCAAAACGGACGTGTGACCTTCTTTTAGGATTCTAAACATGATTTTGTCATCAAATCCTATTAGTTTTGACCCCAAAGTGGTGAAATACTAACCCCATTCACTTATGATAGGTTCACCAAAACTTACGCTTCTTGCACCGGATCTCACCCGTACCGGGCGTGAGTCTTTGTACACTACAGGTAAGTGGGGAGAGGATGTTTGGCCTTATTTTAAGGCTTGTTTGGCATTCATTAAATTGTATCTAGACTAGCCATGTCATCATGCAAATTATATGTAGCTTAGCCATCCTCATATTTTTATGCCATGCATGTTGTGTTTATTTTCTCAATGTCAAATGGTGATGTGCTTATGTGATGAATGTTGACATCATCGTGCATAATGCATTAATAGACTAGATGCCATAGTCGGCTTGGAAACGAGTGCATTAGTGGCCCGTGGAATGGGACACGAAGGCACTATGTAATCGTACTATATCATATAGGAGCATGCGGTGTAGGATTATCATCTTTCTGTGCTACGACCCTTCCCAACAGGGGTTGAGGTGTTGGGTTACCATTTGGGGGGAAGCAGTGGTCGCGGTTTTTAGGTCACTGTAGCGATTAGACATATGCCCGGCTGGTCATTAGGACAGTCGGCAACCCCGGTGGTATACTCAAGAGGGCCAATCGTACTGCTTTTAAATTACTAGAGTCAGCACCTTTATTTTTTGTCATTTACTTTTATGTTGAAAGCCGGTAGTCGGCATGCTTTACTTTTCTGAGTACTCACAGTGGGCCTTCTCCGACAGCCCTATGGGCGTATCGTGGGATAGAGTTCGTGGCTCGTACCCGGAGTATACGCGCACTGTGGTTGTAGTAGCACTAAACCCAAGACTTAGCAATGTTGTTTAGGTGGATGAGATTAAAAATGAATTGCATAGCATATAGTGCATATGGTTGTGATTGTTGTGTAGACTGTTGTGTGGTCCTCCTTTTCACTTACTGAGCTAGTGAGCTCATCCCACGTGTGCACCTCTTTTAGACGATTTTGCAGGTCACCAGCCTGAGGATCAAGGGTCGGGCCCCACAGCGGAATTCCGTAAGGAGGATTGGTGGGTCCCCGAGGACTATGAGCACGGCACGGATTGCACGTGCGAGGGTTGTGCCATGGGACCACAGCAGTGACTCCATACCGGGTCACTTTTTGATTCTTTTGATGATCCCTTTTTTGTACTTGATATGTAAATTTTATTCTTTTTCTGTAAATATCATGCCTGCGGGCCCACATGTACTTAACTATGTACTACAATTTTGGTATCAAGTATAATGGGGATATTTATAGGTAATTTAAGTCTTCCGCTGAACTGTTGAATATTTTCTTAGTTGTGTGTATGCTATGGTTGGATACTGTATCAGATGATCCTGGCAGGTTTAGGTTAACCGGAGTTAACCCTATCACCGGTCCGGTTCTGTGTGAACGGGGTGTGACAAAGCCAATTATCGAGTCTGTAGTCGAATCTATTTGTGATTCTGTGTCAATTTTCCCTTTTGAGAAGAGTCCAAAGTCTTTGTATGACGAGTCTGTAACTCCTTTCATGAATGAAATTTTTTATTCCAAGTATGACTTGCCTCCTTTTTCATATGATGATCTTAATAATTATTAAGAATTAATAAAACAATGCAAACCAAAGAAAGCCCAACCCATCCGTGAGGATACTCGGGTTATTAATCTAAGAACCGACCAATGCCTTCGAGAGGTAAAAATTGGCACTACCCTTGATGACGAAGAAGTAGAACGGATGAGTAATCTTCTAAAGGAATTCACCGAGGTCTTTGCTTGGTCTTACGAGGATATGCTTGGAATCAACCCCAACATTGTGCAGCATCGATTGTCAACTTACCCTGGGGTAAAGCTGGTAAAACAGAAACTCTGAAGAATGCGGCCAGAATGGAGGAGAAGATCAGAGAAGAAGTTGTGAAGCAATGGAATGCGGGGTTCCTACAAGTGGTAAAGTACCCCTAATGGTTGGCCAATATTGTACCAGTACTGAAGAAAGATGGAAAGGTACGAATGTGTGTAGACTTCCGAGATCTTAACAAAGTAAGCCCTAAAGATGACTTCTCATTACCTCACATTGATGTATTGGTGGATATTACGGCAGGGCATGCTTTATTATCATTCATGGATGGATTCTCGGGATACAACCAAATAAGCATGCACTCAGAAGATCATGAGAAAACAGCCTTCACCACTCCATGGGGAACCTATTGTTACAAGGCAATGCCATTTGGACTGAAGAACACTGGGGCAACCTATCAAAGGGCAGCTATGGCCATATTGCATGACATGATGAACAAAGATGTGGAAGTCTATATGGACGACATGATAGTAAAGTCTAAAGATTGGTAGGGGCATTTTCCCGCACTAAGGTAATTCTTTGAAAGAATCAAGAAGTATCAGCTGAAGTTAAACCCTCAGAAGTGTGTATTCGGGGCAACAACGAGAAATTTGTTAGGCTTCTTGGTGAGTGAAAGAGGCATTGAGGTCGAACCTATCAAGATCAAGGAAATTTAGGAAATGCCCATGCCTCGAACTGAGAAGCAAATACAAGGATTTCTGGGTCACATCTAATATAATAGTAGATTCATAGCTTAGTTGACTACAATCTGTGAACCAATTTTCAAGCTACTGATCAGCCTAATGAATGGAATAACCAATGCCAACAAGCCTTTGACAAGATCAAGGAGTACCTTATGAACCCACTAGTATTGACACCGCCAGTGGAAGGAGAACCACTTCTATTGTACCTGTCCGTGGGAGAGTATTCTATGGGCTCTATGGTAGTATAGAAGGAAACGGAAAAAGGGGTAGAGCACACCATATATTACCTTAGCAAGAAGTTTCTGGAATATAAGACTCGGTACACATCTTTGGAAAGAACTTATGCTACGTTGATTTGGGCAACTAAAAGGTTATGACACTACATGGTTTCCTATCCGGTGCATTTGATCTCAAAGATCGATCCCATCAAATATCTCTTCGAGAAACCAGCCTTAATAGGAAGGATGGTCCGTTGGTTGCTTTTGCTATCAGAATTTGACATCACCTATGTTACTCAAAAATCTATCAAGGGGCAGGCCATAGCTGATCATTTGGCTGCTCACCCCACAGAAGATGGAAGATCCTTGGATGATGCCTTTCCCGATGAAGGAATCACCATAGTAGAGGAAGAAGACAGTTAATGAATGTCACTCCTGACGGTCTTTATTTACCTGTCATTCCGACTTGACTTCCCATGTACCAACAATATTGCTGAGTATGAAACTTGTGCTTTGGGGCTCGAAACTAATTTAACCATTGGGGTGAAAAGGATCAAGGTTTACGGTGATTCATCCATTGTCATCTGTAAGACACAGGGAAAGTCGAAAACTAGAGATGAGAAGCTGAAGCCATATCAAGAGCATCTGGAAGAGGAGATTGAACACTTTGAGAAGATTTCATTCGAATACTTTCAGAGGGATAATAACCAGTTTGTTGATGTCCTTACAACCTTGGCTTCTATGGTAGAGTGCAACCCTATGGCTAGAGTCTGACCATTCTTGGTAGAACAAAAAAATATGCCCATTTATCAGAATTCGGTGAACTCTCTCACTGTAGATGGTCGGTCTTGATTCGCTCACATAGTGGATTTCATCAGGGAAAGGAAGTATCCAGCTGAAGCAACTGACAGAGAGAAGAAGTTTCTGAGAAGATATTCCACCCAATTTATTCTCCAAGAAGATCTGTTATACGAATGGTCCTATGACGGGATACAGTTGTTCTATGTAGATGAGGAACAAGCTACAACCATCATGGAAGAAATTCATCAAGGTCTTTGTGGACCCCACATGAATTCCAAGATGTTATCTAAGAAGATCCTCAGGCTGGGATATTATTAGAACACAATGGAAGTAGATTTCATGGACTTCATCAAGAAATGCCACAAATGTCAGATATTTGCTAACATCATACATATCCCGCCAACAGAGTTGCATTCACTCAGTTCTTCTTGGCCATTCTTCACTTGGGGCATTGATATCATTGGAACGGTCAATCCTAAAGCATCCAACGGTCACGAGTTCATCTTGATAGCCATTGATTATTTCACCAAGTGGATAGAAGCTCAGTCCTATGTAGTCCTCACATCTGCTAAGGTGGCTAAGTTCATCCAGGAAAACATCATTTCTCGATATGGAGTACCTTAAGAATTGATATCAGATCAAGGATCTCACTTCTGAGGTAAGACCGACAAAATCTACATAAAATTTGTATCAGAAGGCATCGCTCTACCACTTACAGGCCGCAGACCAATAGAGCAGTAGAAGCAGCTAACAAGAATATCAAGGTCATGCTATAAAAAATGGTGGAAACACACAAGGATTGGGATGATAAGTTACCCCTTGCCTTATAGGCATACCGGACTTCTGTACAATCCTCGATAGGGGCAACCCCTTTCTCTTTGGTATGTGGGGTTGAGGCGGTTCTACCCATAGAAATCCTAGTACCATCCCTAAGGTTGCTTCTTGATAGTCAGCTACTTGAAGGAGAGTGGGTGAAGGCCAGACATAACGAGCTCAATTTTCTTGATGGAAGGCGCATGAAGCCCATGGATAATCTGAAGAAGTATCAACTGAGAATGGCCAGAGCCTTTAACAAAAATGTGAAGCCCCGCCACATAGAGGTGGGTGAACTTGTTCTCTGAGAACAATGAGCCCCAATTCATGACCCAAGAGGAAAATTCAGGCCCAACTAGAGTGGTCCATTCACTGTTAAAGAAATTCTACCAGGCAAAGCTGTGAAACTCGTAGACCACAATGGCGAAGAAATACCCAGACTGGTTAACATGGATTAACTCAAGAAATATTATGTCTAAAAGGGTGAATAGCCTGAACTACATCAGACCTAATTCCTTTCGAGGGATACATAGGCAACTTGACCTGTGCAAGTGCAGTCTCAACCATCTAAGGCAATAAATTGGTTCCTAAATTAATAATAAAGCTATCTTAAAAGATCATCATAGTTTGTGTCCCCCAAGGATCACTATTTGGCATGAAAGGCTATTAGGTATCTATCATCCACCCATTGGTCCATCACTTCTTACCCAGGATTCTATCCCCCAAGAATCGCCATTTGGCATGAAAGGCCATTAGGTATCTGTCATTCACCTATGGCCCGTCCATTCTTATCCAGGATTCTATCCCCTAAAAGAAAATCGCCACCCTTGATCAGTCAAAAGAAAAAAAGAAGAGCTTGATGCAACAGTGGTAAAGGCTTGTTTAAATCATTAACCAATGAGTAATTCTTTAATAAATCATCATATCTTTTTGTTTGTATTGGTTTCAGAAAAATTCATGGGCTCATTGGATAAGATGTTGAGGAAATGGACCTTGGACATAAATATGAGGCCAAGTCAAGCCCTATGAAAATCTTTCGGTCCATATGCTTCAAATACTATGAACATTTAAATGTGGGAGAATTTGATGGTCCGGAAGAATCTGCTAAAGAACCAAGTGAGGGAGAAATCAGCGAAGAAGAGGATGATGACAATGACAATGAGGACGAGAGCAAAGATGAGAATGATAGGGATGACTTTGAGTCTCAAGGTGATGATGAGTACCCAGACTGGGATGACTACCAAGGGCCTTGGGATAATGACGAAGATAATGAGTCTAGATATTATTCTCTAAGAGATGTAGGAGGATATTCAGTATATGTAATTGGTGAGGATGACCCGATGGTTGATCCCACAAATGCTATTTAATCAACACTTACAATTCTTCTGGAAGGAGATGAGCCAGCATCGAATTCAGTAGATAATGAAGGTATGAGACCACTTTTGAGGGTGAAGGAAATCCTATAGCAGAACACATGGCTTATGTCTAAAACCGTTTGATTGACATCAAACTCGAGGCAGATGAGATTGTTTAAATGTTAGGTGAAATACTAATTAGTGAACAATGCTATACTGAGCAGTTGAGAATCCTTGACAAAATAGGGGGACATGCCACACTTGCAGAAATGGTGGATATAGTAGTTGTGTGGCTTTCCAATGCAGTCAAGAAGGTGCAAGCCAGGACCCTTGACATTCGTGGAGGACCTCGACTTCCCACCCCAAGTAGGGAAGAAGAATTGAAAGAAGAGGATGATCCTCTGGTAGGAATAATTACCATAACAAATAGTGATGATGAAGAGTGTTATCCTACGGAGATCATCATGAAGAAACCTGCCAATGTGATGGAAACTCGAAGTGGAAGAGACTACAAGGGCAAGGCCTTAGCAGTAGAACAGTCAAAGACTAATGAGGCTGGAACCAGCGGCTTGAAGAAAGAACCAGAGAATCCGGTCTTGGCTCAGCTCAAGAAGGCCCAAGCTAATATCTCAATTTGGGGATTGTTGATGGCCTCCCCCACACACCATGAAGCAATCTTGAAGTCTCTCACCAATATGCAAGTGCCAATTGAGATAGATCTGATGCCAATCGAGATAGATCCCGTGCATCTTTCACGCATAGTAGGGGTAACTTATACGGTACCGTCATTAATGTTCTTAGACTCTGAACTCCCCAAAGGAGCCCAACACAATAAAGCTCTACATACCACGGTAGAATGTCTTGACAAGGTGGTTCCCCAGGTTCTCATTGACAACAGGTCTTCTTTGAACGTTCTACCCTTGAGATCGGCAAAGAGTATTGGCATCAACCTGGAAGAGATGAGGCCACCAAACCAAACCATATGGGCATATGAGCTAGGTTATGAAGTTGGGAAGGTGTTAGGCACCCACTTCACCCGGTTGAACCGGTCTTCCTATTAGATGCTGAAATACGAATATTCTTCCTTATATCCCAATCCACATGCATGACTACATATTTAATGCATAACATTATATACATGTTCTATCTAATGAAAGGTTACATTATGCCTACTTTGTTAAGGAATTATACCAAACCTTGACCCCTATTTTGGGTCAAGAGGAAACAGACCCCGGTTGATGCTTTGATGATTCTGATGAAGACTCCTGACTCAGACGGGAATGACCTCGGCTGCTTTCTTCTTTTCTTTGGGGAATCTAGGCCTCTTATGGCACTTCAAAATCTGGCATGCCTCTCGAGGATGGAAGATGTCACACCTTGCCCTCAATATGGCACAGGTATGTCGAAACTAGATATCTCACCACACCCAGTTAGCCTGTTTTCTCTAGAACCCTACTCTAGGATTGTCTACAACACCACATTCCCATACTAATAATTAGAGTTGCAGCAGATAACATAAAATCAAGTAGAATTTCATATCCACCCAGTGCTTCTATGAGATACCTCATATGTACAATGATTCACAACATTATATATAGTAATCCAAATATATTACAGTTATCCCATTATAACAAAATATTTACACAATGTCTCCCACCTGTCTAAACCATCAAACTTGTCTCCCTATCCATATATACACAAAAGAATGATCAAATACATCAGTTCTCAAAAATTCTGTCCACCATAAACACAATCATCACACTCGCAATCAGGTCCCTGGCTGTAATCATCATCCTGAACATAAGCCAACTAATCCCTGTCCGTAACCTCATACTCCGAATTGGAAATCAGAAGGTGACTGCTCTCATCCTCTGTAGATCAAAGTAAAGGGGGTGAGCACTAGAAATGCTCAGTGATGGGTGGGATAGACAAAAACACGCAACCATATGCAATGCATGCTCCACATAGAAAGATGATGCTCATGAATCATTTATTAACTGTACAGATCCCTAGTCTTTTACTAAGTCTCATCTCCTATAGGTATAGTGCTACGCAACATAGGTGGCATTCTCTATCCTGTACGTTGGGCCTCAAGAATACAAGCTTGTTGTAGGCAGGAGCCATCTGGTCCCAGTCAGAGCCTCAGTCCCCCAGCTAACCCCTAAGTAGGAACCTCGTATAATATATATATCCACCAAGCATACAATACGTCATATCCTATCCATATCCATATCTGATACATTACATCTCACCACAATAGTGCATTGTTGATCAGGTAGCTACATATTTCAGGATTAGTCTATACCTAACCCCCTACGGACAAGGGGTGTAGCACTTAGGGTTGTGATACCTAGCCCAACATACTATATAATGCACAACCAATCACCCAATTCACATATGCAACATGGGTACCTACACGTGACCCATTTTACGTGTCTTACCTTTCACATTTTATAGTCATCAACTTCATCAATATAAAGTTCATCAAAATCAAAATATATGCACATCCACAATCAACAAATGCATGAAAAACAATAAGAAACACACCAAAAGAAAGAAGGTTAGGGTCACCCACTCACCCTGAAATTTTGAAATAATTAACTCCCTTCCTAGTACCAAATAGGCTCCCTCACAGCTATTTGGATCTCCTAAAATCAGAAATTGATACACACATATATTAAAATAAATTTAAATCCATTCATTTCCTAATAGGGTCATCTATTATCTCCCCTATAGGCCCTATAAGTCCTTTTTTAAACCAATAAATCTCTGTTAAAAACTAAAGGCAAACAAGTCTCTGAAAACGTAACCAACTGGAGACTCTGGGACCAACCGGCCTGCCTGATGTCTCCCACTGGTTGTCTTTTTTTTGCATAATTTCAATTCTGCCAGTTCTCTGTAGCATTTTACCTCTATTTTTTGTCCAAACTTCTCTGTTTAAGGACTTCACTCCCATAACAGCAGTACAACACTTTAATTCAACCCTTCTATTAGTCCATTCATAAATTTTATTTTTAATTTCTTAGTTTATATATATAATTTAGCAGAAATTTCAGATTTAACCTCAAATTAGACCTATTCTCACTCAAAATCATGAATCAAGATGGGATTTTAAAATCCAGCCTCTAATTTGATGATCAAACCTCAAATTAGGTATGCATGCATGAAATCCACCATCAATTTCACCTTGCATGTGAATCTTAGACCCTAGAACAGTAAAATAGAAATGGGTTTTCATCTCAGTTACAAGTAATTTTCCTATTTTAAGGAATTTTAGTGAGAATCCTCACATTTCAGTCCTATTCGGCCATGAAGCATGCAACCCATCTCTGAATTTTAAGTTCCTTTCAATTAATTCCATCAAAGAACGGTAGATTAAACTCCCTATACTCAGATTCTTGCTGAAATTTTCAAACCTTCATTTCTGCCTCTTATTTCAGCCAAATCGGTCCAATCCCATTTAAATTTCTGAGATTTTTCTCATAGTCCAGGTTCATGCAAGTAGATTTCCTTACTTGTTTGCTGAATCTTCCAACAATAGCCTTAGGAGGTCGATCTCTCTCTTGATCTCCTCCTCTTGTTGTCTAAGTGAGACAATGGATTACTAAGGTCGGTGGGGACCTATATATAACCCACTTTCCTTAGTGGAAAGTTCCACTCACTATGACTATATATATATATATATGTATATATTTTACTTACATAATGTTATATATTAATACATATATAATTACTTACATTCTTACTTTAAATTATATAATTCTTATTATAAATTTAACTTATTTTATCTTAATAGACTCATAAAAATAGGTCCTCATGTCAAATTAAAAATGTGGGACCCATTATAGTCCAATTTGACTATTCTATCCAGTCGATTCAGCCTCTGGAGCCTCTGCTGCTGTTGAGAGGCTGAAGCCAAGCTTGGTGCTGCTACTGCTTCTCTCACTTGTTGCCAAAGAGGAATTGGAGATCTGCCAGTGAAGCTATCATAGCTAGGAATGAAGCCGGTGAGCTACACAACTGGCCCAGAACCTCCTTACCAAGCCTACAAGTCACAGACACCAAGGAAGGGTAATTTACCCGAACCTACCCAATGAATTTAGAAAGGGTAGAATTCGGATAGGGGTTAGGGTTTGTATTTGATTCAAATTGGTGGTGGGGAATTGGTTGTCGGAGCTCAATTCAGCCTCACACAGCAAAAACCCCAATTTCTGGACCTCAATTGGGACCCAATTGGGTGTAAGTTTGTCCCAGAAACTATCACATCCCGCCTCCACTCACCTGAAGGCTGGCGACATGGACACGCACATGTGTCCACAATCCATCCAGGATCCACGATGCAGTACTAAGTTCATAAGATTATGAAATGATTCTAAAATCACATACTTATAATATAACAAAATATATCAACTGGTGATTTCTATTGATATTTACCATATTTACACAAAAAGAATGTTTTCACATCTTGATCATGATTACAGTTATGCCCCCATAGGGCTACATCTGTTAAGTACAAAAATAATCAAAAATAGAAGATGATACTCCCATCCTCAGCGTGCTCCAAATGCACAATCATCGCACACGCATCCATCCTCATGCGCAACCAGCTCCTCATCCCAGAGGTCGCCTCCCTAGAGAGTCAGAACCTCGATCATAGTTTTCAAAGGATTTCCTGAATCAACATCTAAAAAAAGGAGCAACAACGGGGGGTGAGCTTCCACGAAGCCCAGTGAGGGGTGACACACAAGCAATCATGACAATCCAAGAAAATGCGATAGTATAAATATTCATGCCCAACCACATCAATATGAATGCAATGACATGATCCATTTATTATCAAGAAATTCTAAGCAATAATTTCTAAGTCCAAAGGGGGTAAGGGCTACTGCAACATAGGTGTTATCCCCAGTCATGAATGTACGTTATCAGTCCACAGGAATACAAGCTAGTTGAGAGTCAGGAGCATGCCGGTTCCGAAACCACATCGTTACCCGGTAAAGCCCTATTAATAACCCTCCCATAATACCACTATATCGAATCCAACATCGCATGTAGGGTATACCCGTCACCAAATCAAACATCATGTGAGGGTCTGTCACGACGCTGGCATTTGCACACCTCAGTCACCGAAAATCGTCCCCAACCATGGACCGTCAGACAAGAGGATTAGCCAATATTTAAACCCCTATTGGCAAGGGTTATAGCACCAGGGTGGTTATCCTAGCCCAATGCATTCTAATATGCCACAACACAATTCAATCACACTCACACACACACACACCCTGAGCATACAGTGCCATCGGCACCAACCGTTGGTCACCCTGTACCCCAGTCACACACACACTCACCCTGAGCATGTAGTGCCGCCGGCACCAACCATTGGCCACCCTGCACCCCAGCCACACACACACTCACCCTGAGCATGCAATGCCGCCAGCACCAACCGTTGGCCACTCTACACCCCAGTCTCCACATACACACGCACACACACCCTGGGCATATAGTGTCGTAGGCACCCACCACAGGCCACTCTGCATCCCAGTCACACACACACATGCACAATTATAATCCACATTCTCATGCCACATCAGCACTTTACATAAGGAATAATATAATAATATAAAAAATGATAAAATTCATCCACATATGCATTATGATACAAGTATTCCATAAAGCACACAAAATCCCCTCACCTCGAGTTCTAGATGACGGTAGATAGTTGATGGTTTATTGTTGCGTGCTCCCGTCACTTCTCGGTTTCACTCCTATAATACATAATGTTTTTAGGTTATTCGGTTATTCATAGAGGAGTGGGACACTAAGACTCGTGCCCCAATAAAAAGATTAAAAATTAACTTTAAAATGGTTCACCGGTGGATGATCATCCGTCGGTGAGTTCACCGGTGGATGATCATCCGTCGGTGAGTTCACCGGTGGATGATCATCCGTCGGTGAGTTCACCGGTGGATAAATCCGAAGGGGGTGCACATCTTGCAATATTTTCACCGGTGGTGAGTTCATTGGTGGACAAATCTGAAAGGGATGCACATCCTACAATATTTTCACTGATGGATGGTCCCTGCCTTCACCAGTTGGCCGGTGACCATCAATCGGTGAAGTTAAAATCGGGGTTTCCTTGCCCAGATCAGCCCTATAGGCTCTGTGGCCCATGTGTATGGTGGTGGGAGCGCATGTTGTTCAGTGGGGTGTCATTTCCCAACTCTATTCTTTCTCTCTTCTCTTTTACATAGTTTATAGCTTAGGTTTTTGTGATTTTTAGAGTGGGTTTGTATGTGGGGCACTCACACACACCACACCTAGCTTAGGTTTAGTGTAGTTGCTAAATTTAGTTCAATATAACATCACACTATGGATTTTAAAAGGAAAATTGTAGAGGGTATGAGTAGAACACTTGTCTAGGGTTTAGTTACCCCAATTTTTAGGGTTTTGGATAGGGGTTTCATAGGGATTTGTCCTTAGACCCAAGGTTGAGTGAATAACCTTGCCAAGGTAGGTCTCTTACCAACGTACTGGGGAAGGGGATACCACCTACGTTGCATAGCACCTATACCAGATGATGGACCTAGTAATGGAAATAGGAAAATAGTGTAATAAATAGATTCATATGCATTATATCTGTATGGAACTTCATTGCATCATTTGTTCCATGTACTTGCATGCACACTTCTCACTGGGCTTGTGAAACTCATCCCTCGTTGATTACTTTTTTTAGATGGTGGAACCAGTGCAGAGGCAAGATTGGACTACTGTGATTCAGTTATTTCTGTTGATGTATATGTTAATGATATATGTAAGATGTCAATATTACACTTGTGGGTTGCTACCAAATGGATCTTTTATATTAGTAATTTATCACTTTAGTACATCACTAGTGATATTTGTATGATTTTATTAGGGTACTCTGATTTTAGTTGAGATCTTGGTGGCATTTGTGAAATTTAAGTACTACATCTGTGATCCTGGATGGTTAAGCTGATTGGATGTGGGTAGCCAATGCTGCATACCTTGGCCTATTGGAGAAAAGGTGTGACACAGTACCCCACCACCTTTTTTTCTTTTTTAAAGAAAAAAAAGGTTACTTTGTTATAGTGGTGAGTACTGTTTATGCACCGAGTACCTTTATTTTTAAAAAATAAAAAAAAAAGGTTATTTCTTTCCCTCTTTGAGAAGAGTTGGGATTGATTTAGCCAACACCGGTCCAATTCTTGTTCGCATATGAGAAATTAAGATTGATCGGATCGATTTGGTATTGAATTTTATAATTTTCTTTCTTCTCCCATGCCGTATTGAGATCGGTTTGATTGATATCAATTTATATCGCCATAGATCGACAAGTATTGAAAAGTTTAAACCCCTATTTGCAAATATTTCTTTTATCACATATTACTGGTTGTGATTAAAGGTTTATTTGTTGAACCCTACTCAAGGCAACAAAGTTTAAAAAAAAAAAATTTGTGATGTAATTTAGGGTTTGGGTTTGTGTAACCCTACCTAAAATTACGTTTTTTTCCCTTAATGACTTAGGTCATAGTTGGAGGATACTTTATGTGATATATTTTATGATACTTGGCTATATGATTGATTTTATTTTACATATGATTTCATTGTTTTACTGTGTTTAGCATGTGCATATGTATTTTATCAGTTCCATTATACCCTTCCATGGTGGTTATGACTTGTGACTTGTGACTCGCTTCACTTGTTGGGATGCGTGGTTGATCTCAACCTACTAACCCATGGATGTTTGTTCTTATTTTGGGTTGGAGATCATAATTGATACTTAATTTAAGTGGGTATGTTCTTGTATGTGAGTTAGAGGTAGTCTTTGTGCATGATGTAAAGTGCGATGCTCCGTACTCAATAGATTGATGTAGTAGGACATTTAATGGATGTAATTATTAATTTGGGACAATGTAATTAATTTTTTGAGAATCTTTGTACAGGGAAAGCGCCTCGCACTATATATCATATGCTTACATTACCTTCACATGCCACTTTACATACCAATTTCCCATATGGGACCCATGCGCACCCGTTTGTATGGCACAATTTTATTATGGATTAAAGATACCTAATTCTCCTTTATATTTGTTTGAAATCGATTAAAATTATATGTCCCTGACCCACACATGTGAGATTTGATTACGAGCCTCACAAAACTTTTGATTTCACCGTGTGTAGTAGGGGATCATTAATTTTAATCAGGTTTTTGGAACAAATTCTTAATGTGTACCTAATGTTTACCTTGTACATTCTTGTGTGTAGTGATATGGCCAACTAGTCATGTTGTGGCATCGAAAGATTCACTATTTGCTCGATGAGAAAAATTACCTTGAGTATTTAACCACTGCCATGGACGAACCAGTTCAGGATATAACCACTCAGTATCATGTGATATGGAAGCCTATAATCAATGGGTGAATAAAGATCGCAGTACCAACTTTATTATGTTCAACACTATGCATGATGAACTGATTGGTGATTGTGAGAAATACACCACAACAAAGTCCATGTCGGACCAACTGAAAATTGACTTCGGAGGTACATCTGCTACAAGGTTAAGGGGTATTACTTTGAAGTTTGAGATGTATAAGAAGGACCCTAAGCACACTATACCTGAACACCTTAGGGTGGTCAAAGATATGATTCAGAAGCTGAAAGATGCTGAGACCACCTTTACTAATGAGCAGCAGTCATTAGGACAACACCTAATTCTTGGAGCCCCATAAAGCTTGTTCTCACACATGATGATAGCATTAGAAATTTTGCTGACGTTGCAAAACATATGGAACTTGAGGCAGAGTTCCAAGAGGCGAACTGTGCAACTGCCCTAGTCACCCAAGGAGGGAAGTGCAAAAGACAGGGCAACCCAAGAAATTAGGGTATGGCTTAGAACCAAACGCCAAAAGAAGACAAGCATGACGAAAAGATAGATTTATCCAAGGTCAAATACTACAACTGCCAGAAGATGGGGCACTTTGCTCGTGATTATACTAAGTTGAAGAAGGTACCATTTCTATCCCACTCTCTGTATACATTTGTTTGTACCCATGTTTTGGTTCCCCATACATAATCTAATTGGATTGTGGATGTAAGAGCAACAAAACATATAATGTGAGATCGAGGGGGTTTTATAGATTATCTTAGAGTTCCAGCTGGATCCCAGAATGTGTTCATAGGGAACGACACTAGTGAGGTAGCTCGAGGAGCTGGCACTTATCAGCTTAAGTTGCATACTGGACGCACCTTGCCTCTTCACCATATTTGAAGGGTACTATTATTGGACGTGGATTCATAATTGATGGATTTTTTAAATTAGATTTAATTGATTCTGCTTCATCTATTTCTTATTTAGCATGTGATAATTCTAATTCTATTACATGATATGATAGATAAGGACATATAAGGTGAGACAGGATGGCTAGGTTAGCTAGAGAAGGCCTTTTATGCTCACTCGTTAAAGTCAACCTCCCTATGTACGAGCCTTGTCTAGCAGGTAAGGCTCATCATAAGCCTTTTGGAAAGGCAATCCGAGCTACCCAGCCCCTAGAACTTGTTCCTTAGATATTTGTGGAGCTATGCATGTAAAGTCACGCCATGGCTTCTCTTATTTTCTCACATTCATTGATGATTATTTGCGATACAATTATATGTATCTGATCGCTCATCGCTACGAGGCATAGATTGCTTCAAAAGCTTTATGGCAGAGGTTGAGAATCATTTAAGTAGGAAATAAAAAACTCTACGCACTGCCAGAGGATACGAGTATCTATCTCACTAGTTTAAAGAATTGTGTGAGGAGAAGGGGACTCATAGGCAGTTGACCATTTCTCATTCTCCACAGCAAAATGGCTTAGCGGAGAGGACGAATAGGACACTCTCAAATATGGTTAGGTTGATGATGGCACAAACCAATCTCCCAATATCTTTCTAGGGGGATGCTCTTTGACTACTACCTACATACTTAACCGAGTGCCTTCATAGTCAGTTCCTTTGACCCCCTATGAGTTATGGAAGGGCGCAAAACCAAATTTATGGCATATGCACCATGGAGATCAGCAGGTTATGTTCACAACACCTCCCATAAGTTTTGGAAGCTTGGACCTAAAGCTAGGAAATACATCTTTGTAAGATATTCCGACCAATTAAAGGTTTATATTATTTACGGTGAACACCTTGATGGGGGAATGATCGAGATAGAATCACGTGATACCGCCTTTATTGAGACAGACTTTCCTAGCATTAGTGATGCCAATAGGGATCTCGACCTATTTGAGACATAGGACGAGGAAAGTGTCTCACCTACTCTAGGCGAGGGGTGGGGAATTAACTCATCCTGTAATCGTCAGAGAAAGTGAGATTGATCGTCGACCAAGTGGGAGTGTACCAACTAATGGGAGTGTACTACTAAACGATCATCAAGATTCTCTTATGCGTAGGAGCACTCGTGAGCACATTCCCCGTCATCGTTTTAAGATTGAAAGGGAAGCTCTCATTTGTGTTTCAAAGGATGAGGATTAGCCCGCTTCATTGCGAGAGGTGCTCCTCACCTGTTAAGGATAAGTGGCAAGCCACTATGGAGGATGAACTAAGTTCTATAAGTAAGAACCAATTATGGGAGTTAGTTGACCTACCTCCTGGCCGTAAGACCATTGGAAAAAAAATGGGCTATAAAGGTCAAACGCAAGAGGATGGTTCAATTGACAAGTATAAGGCATGTCTTATGGTGAAGTGCTATACCCAAAGGGAGGGTGTAGATTTTGATGAGGCTTTCTCCCCTATAGTGAGAATTGCCTCAATTGCCTCATTCTAGCCATTGTCGCAAAACTGAATTGGAACTCTTTCAGATCGA
Source organism: Macadamia integrifolia (assembly GCF_013358625.1). Classification (NCBI taxonomy): domain Eukaryota; kingdom Viridiplantae; phylum Streptophyta; class Magnoliopsida; order Proteales; family Proteaceae; genus Macadamia; species Macadamia integrifolia. Next base: position 15,750,675 of record NC_056557.1, read on the forward strand.
TGTTAAAACTATATTTCTCAATAGAGAACTAGATGAGGAGATCATTATGGATCAACATGTGGACTTTGATGTCAAAGGACAAGAGCGTATAGTTTTCCATCTCAAACGTTCTATATATGGCCTTAACCAATCGTCTAGGTAGTGGTGCTTTAGATTTTATTATTCCATTCTCTTAATTGGTTTTGAAATGATTGAAGAGGACCACTATGTGCATGTGAAACGGTCCAATGGAAGTTTACTTATTCTATCCATATATGTTGATGACATTCCATTCGCTGGGAATAACATGGGGATGATTGTCGTCACTAAAGAGTGGTTGTCCTCTACTTTTGGGATGAAGGACATGGGTGATTTAACTTTGTGTTAGGAATCGCTCCAGAAATCTTCTTAGTTTGTCTCAAGAGACTTACATAAAGAAGATCCTTGAAAGATTCCACATGGACAAGTCTATACCCATTGACACTCCTATGGACTAGGCCTGTGCTTTGAGCCTTGACCAGTGCCCTATGAGTGATGAGAAGAAGAATAAAATATCAAAAATATCCTATGCAGCAGTGATAGGCAGTCTGATGTACACGATGATGTGCACGCGTTCAGATATATGCTTCATAGTTGGCATAGTTAGTCGTTACTAGAGTAATCTAGGACCACGTCATTGGTAGGCAATAAAAAGAATCTTTTGATACCTTCGTGGGACCATTGATCTCACCCTCACCTATAGTGGTTCAGATTTGAGATTGAGAGGCTACAGTGACATTGACTGGGCTAGTGACAGAGATGAGCGCAAATCTACTTCAGGATATGCATTTGTCCTAGGAGGTGTGGTTGTATCTTAGAGTAGCAAGAAGCATACTTGCATCGCCCTATCCATGATGGAATAAGAGTACATCACGTGCTCAATGGCCATTTAGGACATCATTTAGCTAAGGAGGTTCCTACAGTGCCTTAGCATTATCGCTCATTCAGGAGATGCGGTGCTTGTACACTATGATAGTACGATAACTTTGGCATTTTCTAAGGACCCCAAGTTTTATGGGAAAGCCAAACACATAGATATCAGATATCAGTACATTCGAGAAATGATTGCGCAAGGGAAAGTTGTCATGAGGCATATCTCCAAGAGTAGCATGGTAGTTGATCCATTGACTAGGCCTATTGCTCGGGAAATTTTTGTTACATATGTTAGGAAGCTGAGACATAGACGTGGATGATTTATTTTATGAGTTTTGATATTTTCTTTAAACATTATTGTTATCACTCTTTGATTTATATATGAGACATATAATTCCTTAGGTTGACTTACGTGTGTACACATTTTATTTATAAATATGTCACCAAGCTTGAATCTACCCAGCCCATGGGTGATTCACATTGGCGCTTAGAAACAACGAGCAAGATGAACCAAATTAACCTTAGCACTTAAAGATAGCGAGTGAGATAAACAAACAACTTTTTAGCTAAGTAGAGCCTTAGTTAGAGCTAAGATGAGACATTTCTATGGTCAAACACAGAGATCCCACTTCTCAGTGTAGCCGATTTATAGCCGAGTGTGAGAATTCATGCAGGTGCCATGGGGGTGATTGAGCTGATTAACTCAGGTTAGACGCTTAAAAAAGCGACTAAACCCACACTAGTATGTTGTTGTTTTTTTTTTTCTGAGTGACATGCCCACCTTAGTGGGAGTTGCACCATAGCATACATTCTATATCGTATGTGCTTAGTTATGACCATTTGTGAGAGTGACTAAATGGATCCCTTCTTCATCACTGTGTGAGCCATTTGGATCAAAACTGAGTTGATCCTATGGATGCCCTCTACCTAAGACCATGTCATAAAGTGGATGCCCAATTACGCTACTTGAACGTGCTCCTTTAGATCATGGATGATGCGGTCAGCAAGACACGATTGGGAATAGTCGGATTGATATGTGAGCTTATGGAAAACTATTCGAAATTGCACCCTTGTTTTGTGGCTCATTGCCCGGGCGATTTGTCTTATTTGTGTTTCAACTTAGTCATGATCATATTGCTTGTTTAGGGGTCAGCATTGCTCATCGTGTGGGATCGAGAGTTTTTAATCTGGTGTAATTTGATTGTTTAGGGTACCCCAAATTATTTGTGAGTGATGCGCTATGTTGATTAGATGGAAGCTTGATATAGCACTCCTACATTTGTACTATCTCCTTAGGTCGCAAGCTCCATTTCCTGTATGATGAGACACCTATGGTAGAGAGATTTCTAGAATGGACAATTGAATCTGTCCGTCCTACGTGGGCGAGTGGGAGATGTTAATTGAATTGGTCGGACCGAGTCCTGACCCGGTTCGTTCGTGGGTCGCCCACTTGGGGTACTCATAGACCCACTAGGATTAGGAATCCTAGCTGGTCAATTCTCTATACATAAGAGGGTTTGGCCACAAAGCAAAGTAAAGTTTTTGACCTAATCTCAAAAGCTTTCTCTCTCTCTCCCTATTCTCCTCTGTCTCTCCCATTAGAAATGTGTGTCTCCAAGGATCTCCATTGCAATCCTTGGATTTCGAGGGTGAGATATTGCCTAGCGGGATCACTGCAATCTTTCATTCGTCGCTGTTCGTATGGATTGGCGCATGGTGCAGCCCTATCATTTCCGCTGCAAGGAAAGCGACAAAGAGGTAATACTCGATCCTCTATTTTCTTTCCCTATTTACAGATATCTTCCAACAAGTGTATAGTTATGTGGTTCTAGGTGGAGAATAATTGAGAGATTCTATTAGAAACGAGTTGCAGGTTATGGTTGGAGTTTAGGTAGGAACTCTGAACCGAAAGGGTTTCTGCAGCCGGCAACCTAGGGCTAGGGTCAGCTCAATGTTGGGAGTCTTTTTTATCATAGTAACTCACGCGGCTGAAAGGTAGAAGTTGGATTTTATATCTAGAGGGCTTTAAGATGTTGTAATAGGCTTATGCCCCTTGAAATATTAGATGAGGTATTGGTTCTTTTTTCCTCTTCCGAAATTGTTTTACATATACTCTGATCCAATAACTGGAGTAAGACACCATTCTTACATGGATGTTGTTAGAACCTACCTAGGTAGTAATAAGCTACCACCCTTTTCTTCTCTCATTTTTCTCTTTCAAAAATCTATCTTTCCTTTTGGTTGGATTCAAGTCTTTTAGGTTACTTCCTTTTATTTATTTTTTTCCCCTTCCATGCCTTTTGATTTTGTTTAGTGTAAGTTCAGATAGATAGCAGACTTGGATATGCTGCTTGCTTCAAATTCTGAAGATGTATGGGGTCGGTATTGCTTATGTGAATACCACTTCAACCAGTACGAGGTTCTCTTGATGAAACCCTATTTTATTTATTTAATTTTTTTTTAATGAATGACGAAACACATGTTTAATTACATGTGTAATCTAACAAAGTTGACATATTTGTGAAGTCACCAGAATACCTCTTCACCATGAAATATAATAGCAACACGTGCTCTTTATTTTTTGTTCTCACTGGCTTTGACTAATTTTAATATATTTTTTTTTTCTTTTCTCTTTTTTTTTTTTTGCATAAATTTCTTTCCTCTTTTTGGTGCTGCTGCAGAGCTATTCAGAGATCATAAATTTCCACAAAGGACACCGGGCTGTGCTGTCTTTGGAGCTATTCAGATTGCTTGCTCTTAGACACCTAAATGGTCTGAATGGTCGAGATGATGGTCGAATATGGTAATTGTAGATTTTTTTCTGCCATTAGACTTCGTTCCTTTACCAATTTAGACCGAAAAGTTTGAGATTCATGAATTCAAATGATGTTCCATTCCATCTCTTCTGGTTTGACAATGTATGGAACCTTAAATAAGTTGCACTTATATGGATTGTTGTGTAGTTGAACAAGACTTTGACATGTCTTAGGAAGGCCTGGTAAACTTTGACGCCATAACTCTAAAAGTTGTTCAACCTCTCTCTCTCTCTCTCTCTCTCTATAAGATAAAGGGTAAAAATCACACAGGTTTTGTCTTCGTTCTTGAATAATTCTGGTATTTATACTTTAATAGAGGAGAGGATTTGTCGACAAGACAAATATGTTGCACCTTCTGTCCACAGTTACTTGACACGTCCTTACCCTCCATTAATGGATATTAAGAGGAGATATGTTGATAGTCCTAGTTGTGGATTCGAATTCTACGCTTATGGTTTTACTTTTATTTCAATTAAATCTTGAATGCTTGATCGTTTGTAGACTTTAGAAGATATAGGTTAAAATAATTGAACTATATTCAATTAGGTGTAGCGGCATGGATACCTGCAAAATAAGCAAGTGGAATATTACATTGGCAAATTAATTTTGCTGGTTAATAAGCACTCTTCTTCTAATTTCACAAGCATTCTAAAGGATAGAGCTTATGGTTTTCAATGTTCAATTGTAAATTCTTGATAAATCAAAATTTTGAACCATTTAATGGTGGTTGTGGATGCTTCTTGTATTTTTTTTTTTTACTGTGGCAGAGTAGTAAATTACTACTCTTAATTGTAATTTCACTTTGCCCTAATAGAAGCATCGTATTGGCAAAACTATGTGGGCTTTATTGGCTATGAAATATTATATTTCAATTTCATCTTCTTCCTCTTTCTTAGATTAGGTTTTTTATAATTAAACTATGGATTTTTAGCTCAATTGGTAAAGCATTTGTATTGTGGAAAATGGTTCAATACCTCAAGAGGATAGTGGTTCGAATCTACAAAGTCATTTATCAATATTTTCACTTTAACCTCAATAGTTGTGTCATGAAAATAACTAGGTTTTTAGACTGGAATAATATAACAGTTTCTTCAATGAATTCTATAAGAGGAAAGTGGTTATGTCTTTTGCAATTTTAGCACAATATTTACTGATAAGTTAGACCAAGTTAGTTGATATTAATCGATGAGCTAGACCATGTCAACTCAACAATTGGACAAGTTAGAAGCTCGATTAAAGCGACAAAGTTTACATGAAATAATGATGAGTTAGACATAGACCATCTCTCTCTCTCTCTCTCTCTCTCTCTCTCTCTCTCTCTCTCTCTCTCTCTCTCTAAAATAGCATTTAATTATTAATAACCATTGATTGTCGAAAACAAAAAGTCGTATGAAGTTGCTAACCATGGGAAATAAGTGAAAATATGCTGAACGCGCATTTTTTTCCACGCTAAAAAAATATTTGGCCACATTTGCATTTGCACGTGTTTTTACTAGTTATATTAATGCATGTACTTATTTTTTGTGGCTAATTTTTTTTTTTTAGACTACTTTACTCTTCTTATTTTTATTTAAATGCTTTATAACTACATTATCCCTTTTCTTTATCTTTCCTATTTTTCATATTTTTCTGGTACATATTTTATAACTAAATATTTTCTAAAAAATTGGTATCTGAAACTATAGCCCCCTACTACCAAAAAAATCAAATCTCTCTCTATCACACACACACACACACACACCCCTCCTTTTCCTCCTCTCTCTTTCCCAATTTCCTTTTCCCTCTCTCTCTCATGTTCCTCTCTTTCTTAATATCCTTAATTATATACTTTCACTATTAATTCCTTCTCCCTCCTTCTATCTTGCAACAAATTATATCTTATTATATTTAAACCAAAAAAAATTTATATATAGTTCTATATTCTCTCCTTCCAATTGTTTTTGTTATATACTTTTTTAATTCCTTATCTCTCCTTCTATTTTGGGACAATTTGTATCTTTTTACACTTCTATTTATATATAGTCCTATATTCTCTCTTTTTTATTTTTTTTTTCAATTGAGTACCGACTGGGAAGGAGGTTGTTCGATCTCACATTACTTTCTCCTCCTCTGACGCTAATTATGGTGGTCTTCAAAGTGGGCATTTTTGTGGTTTAAGGTTAAGGCCACCTGTTGTGAAAACGGGGTTAGGAACCGACTAAACGCCTCCCTTTAGATAGAACATTTAGTTGTTGGAAATTTATAGGTGGCATGGAATGATCATCTTTTTCTTCATCCAATCTTAATTGTCTTCAATCTTTAAGGGGTTGCAAGTTTGCAACTAGAGGTCCCATGGGGTATTCCATTGATAGTCGAAGAAATAGGAACATTGGAGTCATTTCTAAGCTTTCTTTTAGGATTAGTAGAGGTGCGCTTAAGCTGACGCAGACACCTTGGTTAACAAAATAAAAAAAATAATAATAATAAAAATTAAAATAAAAAAAAATTAAATAATAATAATAATAATAATAATAATCTTTCTGTTGTAACAATTACAAATGGAATTTGATGAGTTGATGCCTTCAACTAGAATTTGCAGGTCATTACTTTGGGCGACGGATCAACAGTATTAGATATCGTCTGTTACTCCTACAATTAATTGATTATACTTTTGTTTGTTTGTCATTTCCATGTTCATAATTTATTAAATAATTATGCTTCATGATCTCGATTGGGTCATTGCAAGAAATTAAGCATTCCAACAACTATTTCTCAGTTGTACTTAAAAAGACTACAAACTGGATAACTGAGCACTGTACACCCAACCAGCATATGAATTGCCCCCTCATTCTGAGTTTAAATTACCCCCGTCCCCAACTTCCACAATTTTTTAATGATTTGCTCCACTGCCTATGACAATTCAAAAGAATTGTTTGGATGGGCTTATTGTGTCCTTCCCAAAGGCAAACGTATCTCATTAAATCATTAATGACAAATTAAGTGATGATATGAAAGCATATTGAAGCACGTAGAAGGGGTCTTCTACTTGGATTAAAACAAGCTAGAGATCAGGGATGGATGATCAATAAAATTTGGAATGATGACAATTCTTTTTGGAACCTAGTACCACCTCGTGGCCTTTGAGCGTGATCCCCATTTTTGGAGTATATATAATGCTCTCCGCTCTATCTTGTTCCAACTGAGGCCTAGTAACGACCATAGTTATCAATTCGGCCGAATAATTCGCGAATTATTCGGCCGAACCGAATTTTTCCGAATTTTATCAAAAATTCGGACCAAATCCGAATTAAAAATAAAATTCTTTAAAATTCGCGACTTTTTCCAAAATGAATATAAATCGCGAATAATTCAGACCGAATCCGAATTAAACCGAATTATTCAGTCCATTTAAACATTATTTAAAAAAAAAAAACCAAAAATAAAAAATAAAAAAAAATAAAAAAACAATTTTTTTTTTTTAAAAACCCCAATAAGATTTTTTGACCGCTTTTTTGACCGAATCCTTAAATTAATCGTCCGAATTATTCCGAATAATTCTCCGTCCGAATAATTCCCGAATCCGAATTTGTTAACTATGGTAACGACGCAGTCCTTTTTGTTAAATTATTAGCTTTTGTGATGATCATGCTCCCTGGAGCCCTTTTCCAATCTCCCTCTCTCTCCAGAATAGATATTTCTATCCAATGGATTGCTTTTGTAATGAATTTTTTATAAATCAGATTTAAAGCATGCAATTTAATAAATTAGGTGAAGCAGTGTTCCTTTGAATGGATGTACTTTAGTTCTTTTCCTATTGATTGGTTGGTTTTCATTGTTTTGTTTGATTACTTTGAGGTTTAGATATAGAAAAGTTATAGATAAACAGTCAGTTAAAGCCCTTCACTGAGCCATCATCATTTTCATCTCTCTCTCTCTCTCTCTCTCTCTCTCTCTCTCTCTCTCTCTCTCTCTTCATAACTGAGATCCAAACCACGATAGGGAAGGAACTTAAGAAACACAATGATGCTGGCTCTGGATTTCTTAGCTAATTTTTTTCTTTGTATTTTATGTCTAGGCTATCGACTTTTGCAGGCCATAATAAACTACTAGGATTCATTAATTTATGCTACAATTCCTATTTCCTCATTATGAGAGTGAAGACAACTTCAGATATTGATTTATATTTAACGAGAAACAATAAGGATCAGTACCTTGAATAAAATTAACCATGCCTTTATCCACCACCTCAACTTCCATTACATAAGATTCCACAGAAACTTTGCGGTGTTCTTTTCAACTCTTTATATTAAATTTGGCTCTTAATTTTAAGGTGATCTTTTTCACATCCTCTACCATGAATACATCTCTTACCTCCCCATTCCTACTCTCTCTCTCTCTCTCTCTCTCCTCCCTATATAAAACCACACATGCATATTTAATATATATATTTTACTTATTTTATAACTTAAAGCATGGCCAGGTTGGCTCAATCCAAGGCCTCAACCTAATCTGGCCCAACCCTATTTCAAGGTCAGAATTTTCCAACCTTAACCAGCCGTTAGAGCCGGGGTATCAAAGCCTTAAGCCCTGTTCAGGATCAGGACAGGTTCAGGCCGTCAAGGCCAAACTTACGCCCCTACCCAACAGTAATCCAAAATTATTCCAAAAGAGAAATTTCTCTCACTATTGATAACAATCGACCAGAAATTTCGAACAAAGGTTGTTAACCCTGAGATCTATGAAAGGCAATTAACAATCAAGTCAAAACAAACAACTATCAAAGAAGCAAAAGTTCTCAAACTAGATATGGAGGTAGAAAGAACCAGAACTAAACTTCAACTGAAACTTCCCAATCCAACAGGCTCTGGATTTGAGGTTTCTCAAAAGGGGTTGCCGAATGGTAGGTATTAAAGACCCACAGTTTGAGATTGAAAGGAGGAACCTACAAGAGATTGGTGCCTCTTTTGCTTTACTAGCACTACGGCACCAACAAGGTATCGATACTAAGGAGAAAATGTATGAAGGAACTAGAGAAGAACATATACAAAGGAATGGGAAAAAGATAGAAGAAACAACAATGGAGAGATGAGAAGAATAATGCCTAACAGGAAAGAGAGCTGAGTCAAGGAAGAAAAAGAGATGAAAGAGGGAGGAGGCCGCACGGCCTTCTGTTGCACCACTCTGGTAATAGTAAACAAACCCAGTTTTTTTCTTTTTCATTCCAATAGGTTGTATACAATATGAAGGAAAATAGAAACAAACTCCTAAATATCCTACTGGACCAAAACTAAATTTGGATCAGGTTCTCAGTTTGGGCTTCCAATTGGGTTCATGCCAGCCCATAGAAGTGCTACTGAAAGCAGAGAGATAAGAGGGTAGAGTAATACAGGAAAGGCAGTGCTGAGCACGGTTCATGGGGCATGCTTGGATCGCTTTTGGGCGTAAATTACAAATCTTAGGTCTGTTTTAGGCTGAAAGGCTCTGTGCCTTGTTTCTTCTGGGTAAGAAATAATGATGCACATTATATAGTAAGAGATACAAAGTTTGTTATGCTGTGCGCGTATGGAGATGATAGTGATGTTTTGTAACTACACTCATATGCTTTCAAATAATTCTTCCAAAGTAAGGTGTCAAGGCTTCCATACGTCCAGCAGTAGCATAGCCTTGGACCAATCCAAACCCGTATGAGTATCCAGAAGGAGATGAATAGGATCCAATCTGGAATCAAAGTTCACAAATTTGGAACCAAAGCTATTAGGATCTCTAGGATTTATTTACTTCTATTTTGGGATTACATGCAATATTTTATTTTGTTTCCTCAAGTAGAAAATAGCTATTAGGATTTAGTTTCCTTTCACGTTGGGTTTTCTTTTGTTATTTATACCTATGTAACCGATGGGCATTGCAAGTGTCGAATGATGAATTGAATATTTGGTTTAAACTTTTGTGGTTTTAATTGGTCGTGTGACATTCTTCCTCCCCCCCCCCTGGTGTGATTCTTCTCTTCTCCCTTGCAACTCTGAGTTCTCTCAGGGATTTCTTCCTTTTCTCTACCGGCCCTCCATCAAGTGGTATCAGAGAAGAATCCTCTCCTTCATTCTCTTTTCCTTCCCATTTCTCCCCATTCTGTCTGGTTTCTACCGAAACTGAGAACAACAATAAAAATAATAATAATAATAAAAAATAAAAAAAAAACTTTGTTGAACTCTCCCACAACAGCCCTACCCTTCCATACACCCATTCGATTCCTAACCAGCAAACCCCTTTCGCTGCTGTAACAGCACCCAAAAGAAAAAAAAAAAAAGTCCTTGGACCAAAACCCACCCTCTATTCGAGTCTGCCTACCAAATCCCCACCACCCTCCTCTCCTTTTTCCCTTCGATCGAACCCCTCACTTAGGGTTCCGCAAGCAACTAGTGAAAAAAAAAAAAAAAAAAAGGAATCGACAAAGAGAAATATCAAAAAGAGCGAGTAGAATCAGGAAAAAAGAAAAAAAAGAAAAGAAGAAAGAAGCGAGAACAAAAGAAGAGAAGAGAAAGCAAGAGAAAGAGGAGAAGAGAAAGCAAGAGAAAGAGGAGAACTTTCGTACCGGGTTCGAAACTCTTCCACAGATTGCATCTAGGCAATGCCCACTTCCTTCGACGTCATCGGCCCCTGGAGCTCCTCCTCCTTTCCTCTCGCCCTTCTCTGCTACACCAGTATAGCTTCGTTATTCCTTGGATCAACAAAGAAGAAGAATCCCACTGGGTTCTCACTCTGTTTCTGTTGGTACAGGAAACCCTATCTTTTTTCGAATCATTATTCCCCTTTTGTCTTACTTTGTTTTCCATATTTACCCCTCCTTAGAGCCCTTATTTTGATTTACTCCCACTTTAATCTTGGTTCCAAGCATACCCCTGTCCCATACATGCTCTATATTGAGGGATATATTTGAACTTTCCAAATTACAGTTTTGCCACTCCATCATAAACCTCGGTTTATTTACCATTTTGCCACTCCTTTTTGAGCTTTTCATTATTACCATGGATTCCTTTGTATTCAAATTTATAGTGCGACTGTCAAATGGAAAACCTGCTAATTTGTTGATTGATGAGAGAAAACACGACAATTTCATCTCACGATCTGTGGTGGATATCTTGTCAAAGACCAATTAGATAATTTTTTAGCCAGCGAATGATGTATTCGTTGAATTCTCTATTTCTCATTATTATGATAGTGCTTTTTGTGAAGTGTTTGACTCTCCTCAATGCATCATTAAATTGGGTCGATGTTTGTTGGAACAAGACAGCATCATTGATCGTGACAACAATATGTGCACCCTCCAGGCTTACCACATGCATCAGAAATTTAATCTTCATGGATTGGTTGAGTCAAAGAAAGTGATACCTCCAGTGCAATCACAAGACAAACTAAAATACCAAATGCATCAACACAAGTGGAAGACCGTCCTATTGTGGAACAGTCGATGACAACAGAAAGTGAGAAAATCGTGGATCAAGTAATGAAGGACATCAATCAGTGCCAGTTGTTCACAGTCATGAGTTCGTTCTTCCCAATGATTTTTTGGACTTGAACGCACCTCACAGCTTCACATCTTGGATTTTGTTCGTGATGCAGAAAACAAGCAATTCACCCCCACTCGTGAGTTTTTATTGTTATCATTTTTTAAAACTCATGGATGAGTTTTTCTCAACATCAGGGGAATTGATGTAGATGCACAGCCTTTAACCGATCCAAACCCGTATCGGTATCCAGAAGAGGATGAACCGGATCCAATCTGGGATCAAAGTTTACAAATTTGGAACCAAAGCTGTAAGATCTTTAGAATTTATTTACTTCTATTTCGGGATTACATGCAATATTTTATTTTGTTTCCTTAAGTAGAAAATAGCTGTTAGGATTTAGTTTCCATTAATTATAGTTTCCAATTAGAGTTAGTTTCCTTTCATGTTGGGTTTTCTTTTGTTATTTATACCAACGTAACCAATGGGAATTGTAGTGTTGAATGATGAGTTGAATATTTGGTTGAAACCTTTGTGGTTTTAATTGGTCGGGTGACCTTCCTTCCCCCCGTGTGATTCTTCTCTTCTCCCCTACAACTTTAAGTTCTCTCAAGGATTTCTTCCCTTTATCTATTGGCCCTCCATCAATACCAGAATCTATAAGGTTGTCAAACTCACGACTTGTTTTCTTCTTTTGACTGTAAAATTTTGAACTTCTTCAATTTTATATGCGAACATGTCCCTCCATGGGCATGGTAGTTGCATGGTTTGATAGGGAACCTATTATCCAATTATTGTATGTGCATAGTAATTATTATGTTAGAAGTTATAATTGCATTATGGTGTTTTGTATTCCTATAAATATTTGCATTATCTAATGAGAAGGCACGAATGATTTGTAAAAGTTTATATTTTCTCTCCCAAGAGAAGAGGTTCGGCTACCTCCAAATAATAGGCCTAGACCTCATGGTTTCATCTATAGAGCCAAGAGGTGGGCCACCTCCAAATTAGCCAAATCTATCTATTTCCTATTTTATCTCTTCTATTTCCACTCCTATTTCCTCTCTTTCTATATTCTCTCTTTCTTCTACCGTGGACACATCATTCAACATGAGAGGAAGCCAAATAAATGATTGGACTTCCATAGAGGCTTTCATCTTCCAGGATTTTTTCTCCTCATAGGCACTTTCAGCTGAGTCTTGAATTTGTTTGCCCCCATCCTAAGGCAATGTTTGGATGAAAAAAAAAACATAATAAGTCGAAAATCATGATGGAACTTATAATGTTCACAATATTTATCAATTTTCCATTGCATCCTTCTAATTTAATTTAATTATTTCGTCGAGCCCATAGCAACCCATAATCAATGTTTTCGGACCCATGGTCGCATCACTAGGTAAGCCCACATCCAGTATTCAACCTGGTTAAAGGGCAGTCCCCTGATATGGCATTTGTGAATGAAAAACTGCCATAGATCTATTTATATTGAAAGACTAGAGGCAGGTCTGTGACTTTGGATCGGACTTATCCATATCAAGTCATAAAACAAGTGAAGTGCTGGCCAAATGTTTTCTAACATGTCTCCCATACAGTTGAAGTGATGGCTCAGAGGTTTTTCCTTTTATCCAAGCTGATGGATATACCGGAGACATACCATCCCAGTGCTCACCTCATGCTGGATTGTCATATTAAGGAACATGTGACAACCCTATCCAATGACTATCATTTCAAATTTTAAAATATTCACAGATTGAGGAAAAGGAATCAAAACTGAATAGTTGATACATCATTTTTTTCCTATCTACAGTGAGAGAGAAAAACAAAAATGAGCCAACATAATAATAATATTCAAAAATAAAAAAATAATATAATGGGTGTTATGATTTATCTCTGCTTACCAGTGAAAGGAAATGACGAGACTAACTCTACAATCAGCCAGCCCTTTGGTGCAGCTAAAACAGAACTTCAAGTTTCTTCAGACCACTTCAAAACAATAAAATGGTTTAAGCAGTGTCACTCGACAAGAAGAAAAAAAAAGAAAGATGGAAAAAAGAAATGACATTAAGTTATCCACTAGTTTGAACAGACTTGAGAAAGATCAGTGCAAGTGGCTAACGAAGTCAGGGATTTGCAAACAAGGCACGAGTAAAAAATAGCATGGTAGGAATCCAATTTCAAATGGGCCCTGCTTCCATATAAAGTGCAATCCCTAAGGGAAATCTTTCAAGAATATGAAGCATCAGCATTCCTTGTACAGGTGCCCATTCACCTGACAACAGAGTGCTGATTCATGCCGCCTAGCAAATTCTGCATAATTAGACAGAATTTACCAGTTTTCAATACTTCTAAATCTTTTAAAAAAGTTCCAAATTAATAACTCTAGATGTTTTCAGTGGTAATTTATCTAAATATAAAAGAAAAGCACGATATAGAAATAAAAAAAAAAAAAAAAAGTTTCTTGAGGGAACAGGATAGAAACAGCATCTTAAGTAGTGGTTTTTTGAGTTAATGTCATAAAATTGTTTTCCATCCATGGCAGTTGGTCCTTCATCCCGTGAGTTTTCTCCACTGTTTTATAACTTGCTACGGAGTCCTTGTTGGGTGGTTTTGAATGTTAAAATGTGAGAAGAATATGGGCCTTTTCTTATTTGGGTCACTCATTAGGACATCAATTCCTCGATAGTTACTAAAGCCTTAGTAGTGTCAATTTTTTGGCTTATGACTACAAGCCATACTACTGTTACCTCTTAGTTGAGCAGAGGAGAAACTCAAACTGGTGGTATAAGTTACAACCATGGTACATTGGATTTGAGCCTAGAACCAGAAAGGTTCTTCCAGAAGACCTGAAAAGAGATTGCACAGCTTGGAGTTTGAAATGATACTGCAATGGGGATTTAGGTGGTACCAACCCCCCCCCCCTCACCCACCCAAAAAAAAAAATTCAGTCTGGTACATGCGCTAAAGAGGACACTGCCAGAGAAAGGTTTCAGTGAGAAGAAGTGAAAACTGATGAAAGTTTTTCTCAGGGTTCAAGTTAAGGACCAGCAGCTTTGTCTAAATAGATTCTCGTGGTTTAAAGCTGGACCATGGGAGAACCTTGCACAACACAGCAATCTGAAGAAACTGAAATTTGGGCTATCTTATGTGGAAGAAATTTTCTTGAGGTAGTCGAGCCACTCACTACAGGTGGTCAATGATAAGATGAGGAGGAGGCTTGTCCTCTTTCTGTGACTCCTCTCCCCCCCCCCACCCCACCCCCCAAAAAAAAAAAAAAAAAATTGAATCAATAACATAGTGTTGTATTGATGAAGGAATAACTACTGTAAGCTCCATCTGGTTGCTGGGGAAATAAAGGAAGGAGAAGTGAAATCAGATCAATATTAAAGTGGAAAAATTTTTAATCACTACCTCACATGATGGCGTGGTTAAAGAGTGCTACCGCATAGGGGTTTTTGGGTGTTCTGAAATTAATTAAGGGGAGTTCATAACAATGTTTAGTTTTGTCATGTCCTTTATTGTAATTTTACAATATAATAGTTATGTATAACTTGTGTGTCTCAGCTCTAACAATTCGTAACCTCTCTTTTATCCTCCTCACAATTTCTCTCCAACTCAGGTAGTTTTCTCTTTCATACAGCAGCGCCCCGATGGATCGACCCAAACCCGCTCCAGAATCTGAACCAAGACCTAGATCCAATCTGGAGTCCAAGTTTAATAGAATATTCTAGGATTTTATTTTTACTTGAGAATATTTGTTTCCTATTTGAGTCCTTATTTGCTTCTAATTGTGTTAGTTTAGGTGTAGGAGATTTTATTTCTATCTTAGTCTTTGATTTTAATTAAAAGGTTTTAATTTTATTTTATTATAAATTAGACTTGTAATTCATGGCAAGATGAGTTGATTAATGAAGAAAAAAAAAAGGTGATTGTGAAACTCCCCCTCCCCCTTGCGTGGCTGTCTTCTTCCCTCCCCCCCCCCCTTCTTCTTCTTCTTCTTCTTCGCTGCGATCTCTCTCTACCTCCCCTCTTCTCCTGTCTTTCTTTCCCTTTCCCTTTCCCACTTTCTTCTTCTTCTTTTCTGATTTTGTCTTACAACCCCTGTTTCTGGGCAGTACCTGCAGCCTTGGACAGTGCCTTCAAACTCCTTGGTGCTTTGTTGGCTTGGGCTGAGAATAATGGTGTTACTTCCTTACTTGTAGGCGATCTAACATACATGATATGAGTGCTTAATAATCAGTATACTGTGAGGGCTGAAACCTGCAACTCATGCTCTCTCAAGTTTCTGCCTAGATCTGATTTTCGAGGGCTATATCTCTCTTGGTTGATGACTGTTGGAGGTGCTAGGGCTTGATTGTAGAAGGGTTTGGAAATAGTTTCATACACCTGGAATTTCGTGAGGAGCAGATTTGGTAAAAGAGGAACAAGACATGAATCAGATTTGGAGTTCCGCCCCTTCTCTGGTTCGATTCCAAGGTTGAAGATGAATCCTCCTTCCTTTTGGGTAATTAAAAAACTATTCTAACCCTCTCCCCACCTGGTTTTCCCATTATACCCCTCAAACCGCTTTAACTCCTAGTCCTTTATTAGTATTTTGTCTTTTGTGGTAGTCCCTTTTTCATTCCAGATCATTACCCCTGCTTTAACCTTTTATTTACACCTTGCCACTAAGTATTTGTCATTCCAAGTTTACCCCCTCCCCTTTCATACATTACTCTCTTCTTCTAAAAGTGAGGATTCAAAAGTCTTCTAGGTTTTTGTCCTTTGTGTTAAAAGTCCTTTTGTCTTACTCCCTTATTGTTGCCCCCTACTTTAAACTCCTATTTACACCCTGCCATCAAATTGAATGTTGTTCCTAATTTGTCCATGGCCAATAAATCAAATTCCCACTTCGGAATTTCTAGGTATTTACAAAAGTGCCATTACCTGTTGGTACTTGAGTATTTCCCCTTTGCATAGGTCACTTAATTACCAAATTGCCACTGTTTCTAGACTTTGGGTCTAAGCATTTAGGTGGCCCCTCTCCCGGCCCTACATTACTCTTGTTTTATTCTCCTTATATTCCTTAAATGTTTATGTGCTGATTTCTTAACCATGATACTGTTAAACGGTGTCAGAGCGATGAAACCAGCACAGTGATCCCATCTATCTGTTTTTGGAGACTCTCTTAGAAGTTTCTTTTTGTGGTGTTCCGCAGCAACATATGATGTAGATAAGTCACTTGGGCTTATTTGCAATATATTATTGCAAATAAGCCTTGGGTTGTGTTATATATGTATTAGGCATTTGATCCCATGGGTTTTCTTTAAAATGGACCACTTTAATAGGCCTAAAATATGTGTGAAGGTAAGAAAATGGGATTTAATTCATTAGTTTAATTAGCTGTTAATTAATTCAATAAAGGCCCATTAGGTTATTGGTTGGTTGTAAAGTCCTATATGGACTATTAATTAGTTAGTCCTACTCTATGTCGGAGTCATAAAGTCAAGTCCTAGTCCTAATTTGAATTCCTCGTTGTAGTAGGAGTGTCTAGTCCTAGTAGGAAACTAGCTCCAAGTTGTAGTAGGAGTGTCTAGTCCTATTAAGAAACTAACTCCTAGTAGTAGTTTGATTGTTATTCTGCCCTCTATAAATAGAGGAGCCTATGTACTCATAATGGCAGATTTGAATAAAAGAAAGTTTGCAACTAAATGCTTAGAGCAGCTGAGATAGTTGTGGGTGAGAAGCCCAGGCTGAGATAGTCACTTCCTTTATTCTATTTCACCCTTCTCAACCCCCAATCTGTTTTATTCTTCTTTTTCTATTTTATTTGTTGTAACATTCAAGAGGTATAATTCAGATTCTGATAAAAATCTCCAGAAATCATAACCGATCAGCAATCCTAGTGGGAATAGGAGAGAGATCGATCTCCTCTCTTTCTCTCTTTTGTACTTTGTTCAGCTAAGTCTTCAATCACGGTATTCCAGGCCTCATAAGGGTCTCACGATCCTTACCTAGTCACTGTTGGAAACATTCAACCGCTGTTCTTGAAGGTTCTTCTCAGTTTTCTCTCTCCTAGGTCAGGAAATCAAGAAAACTTGTAACTTCACAACCAGCCGTCAAAATCCTCTCAACTTTGGGGGTTTTTGTACCCTCCCTAGGGACTATCTACGCCCAAGAGTGCAACTCAATCAGATTCTTACAGACCTGGCCGCACCCCTCTCTCTCCAGCTCTATAGCAGGTCTTTCTCTCTCCTATCAAGTTGGATTTTGGGCTGGTTTTGCTCCTGTATGTGTATTGTATCCTTGGGGGTTTATTTGATGGTCTTATTTCTTTGTTTCCTGCTCCTATTTGTATTGTTTGGGGTTATAAACTGCTGGGATAGCTTCTTGTAATCTACTCCTGCATTAAGTGGTATCAGAGCTACGGTTGAAGAAAACTCTAAACAATCTATCAGAGCCTAACCGAAGATGGTTCCATCAGCTCATTACTTCGCTGGACAAAAGGATACGTTCTACATCCTTGATTGGTTAAATTCTCTGAAGGAATATTTTGACTACTATAACTTGACAGAGACACAAAATCTTCAAGTTGTTTGCTTCCGGTTGATTGGTCGTGCTAGAGATTGGTGGAGAGTCCATGAAAAGCGACTCCGAGTTAGAGGACATGAGCCTAGGACTTGGGAAGAGATGAAGTACGAGTTAGTGGCAAAATACCTCCCTGTATATTTCCAAAGAAGGCTCTTCCCTCCACAGGATTCCCATCAGAATACATCTAATGTTGCCCAATCTAATGATCAGCCACATTATTTTCATGGGGAATTCCTTGGATGGATGTGTGAATTGGACATGTACTTTGACAACTACAACTTAACAGAGACAAAAACGCCAATATGCGTGTTCCCAGATGAGTAATTGTGTTCGAATGCAATGAAGAGTCCGTGAAAGGCAACTTCAAGCTCAAGAATGTAAACCTAGAATGTGGGATGAGATGCAGTATGAGTTAGCAGGCATGTACCTATCTGAGCATGAACGAAGCAGGTACTTCCTTCCACCAGATGTCCAAAAGCCACCCACAATTGACAAGAGCATGAAGGAATCATCAGCGTCTAATGCAAAGCAGCAACAAAAGAAGACACCTCTGACCAGTGAACCAGAGTCAAAAGTTGAAGTTAGTGCTGAAAAATTTTCAGCCATTCCTATTGTTGAGGAAGAACTAGTCATTGATGTTCCCATCAACGAGACTCATGTGGAAGAAATCGAAAGCAACAAGGTTGCCACAATAGACAATGAGGTTGAAACTGAGGAACTTGACACTACAACAATTGTGATGATTGTGAACAGCCAAGAGGAAGATCCTAAGGAGTTCAAGAATGAAGTTGTGTTTAAACCATCAATGGGACCTGTTGGGCACCACCAGGTTAATGAACCAAAAGAGCTTTATGTTGCATTGAAATTAGAAGAGATCAAAGGTGCATATGTAGATGACCCTATAGATACATCTAAAGATGTTGAAGTTGAGCATGTGGAGTTTGTCATCCCATTAAAGTATCTTAAAGATCGAGCTCCACACATTCTAGACTACATCTTTATTATCAAAGAGCTACCTAAATTTTTCTATAGCTTGAAGAGGGATGTGCACTATGATATAATCACCATCACACTCTACAAAATTCGAGGAAGAATTTTTTCTAAGAGATGGCGAGTTGATGTAGATAAGTCACATGGGCTTGTTTGTAATATTTTATTGTAAATAAGCCTAGGGTTGTGTTATATATGTGTTGAGCCTTTGATCCCATGGGTTTTCTTTAAAATGGGCCACTTTAATGGGCCTAAAATATGGGTAGAAGGTAAGAAAAAGTGATTTAATTCATTAGTTTAATTAGTTGTTATTTAATTCAATAAAGGCCCATTAGGTTATTGGTTGGTTGTAAAGTCCTATATGGACTATTAGTTAGTTAGCCCTACTCCATGTTGAAGTCATAAAGTCAAATCCAAGTCGTAGTTTGAATTCCTAGTTGTAGTAGGAGTGTCTAGTCCTAATAGGAAACTAGCTCCTAGTTGTAGTAGGAGCGTCTAGTCCTATTGGGAACTAGCTCCTAGCAATAGTTTGATTGCTATTATGCCCTCTATAAATAAAGGAGCCTATGTACTCATAATGGTAGATTTGAATGAAAGAAAGTTTACAACTAAATGCTTAGAGCAGCTGAGATAGTTGTGGGTGAGAAGCCAAGGCTGAGATAGCCACTTCCTTTATTCTATTTCACCCTTCTCAACCCCCCATCTGTTTTATTCTTCTTTTTCTATTTTATTTACTGTACCATTCAAGAGGTATAATTTAGATTTTGATAAAAGTCTCCAGAAATCAGAACCGATCAGCAATCCAAGTGGGAATAGGAGAGAGATCGATCTCCTCTCTCTCTCTTCTGTACTTTGTTCAGCCAGGTCTTCAATCAGGGTATTCCAGGCCTCATAAGAGTCCCACAATCCTTACCTAGTCACTGTTGGAAACATTCAGCTGTTATTCTTGAAGGTTCTTTTCAGTTTTCTCTCTCCTAAGTCAGGAAATCAAGAAAGCTTGTAACTTCACAACTAGCCGTCAAAATCCTCACAACTTTGGGGGTTTTTGTACCCTCCCTAGGGACTATCTACGCCCAAGAGTGCAACTCAATCGGACTCTTACAGACCTGGTCGCACCTCTCTCTCTCTCTAGCTCTATAGCATGTCTTTCTCTCTCATATTGGGTTGGGTTTTGGGCTGGTTTTGCTCCTATGGGTATTGTATCCTTGGAGGTTTATTTGATGGTCTTATTTCTTTGTTTCCTGCTCTTATTTGTATTGTTTGGGGTTATAAACTACTGGGGTAGTTTCTCGTAATCTACTCCTGCATTAATCTATGCTTCCCTATGTGAAATGAGGCCCTAGTTATTAGTGTTAGGAATCTATAGTGAGAAAGGAAGAGACCTCTCCCTTGGGGTTTTCCTAGTCCCATTAGGACTGTCCTAGCCCTATTAGGACTGATTCTAGAGTTAGTTTCCTATTCTGATTTGTTATTTCCTATTTCTAATAGGTTTAGTAATAGTGTTAGTCTATTTAATGAGCAAGGGAGGGCAGCGCCAATCTAATCGATTGGGGCTTCCTTTTACCCAAATCATAGATCTCTCTCTCTCTCTCTCTCTCTCCCCTTCCTTTTTCTTTTCTTCTCTGACATGGTATCAGAGCCTTGATCTCTAAAGAAGAAATCGATCCAATGTTGTTCCTCCCTCATCAGTAACAACCTCTCCCTCCATTGCAGGTTGTTACTAGTTCCTCCTTCTAAGCTCTACGATTTTTTAGGGGGGGATGGTTTCATCCCCTAGTTGTTGGATTTTTGAATGAAGGATTGATTAGCTACAATCAACCATATAGTGTGAAGGATTAACTCAAAGTATTTGTTAGACGTTGCTGTTTAGTTTTCTGATTAGAAGATTCAAGTATATAAGTAGTTGGAAAAATTAATCAAAGTTGTCAGGGTACACTGCCAAAATCGATTTTGGTCATATCTCCCTATTCAGAGCTCAAATTGAAAATCCCTTTGGAGGTTTTTATCATCACCATCCTAGTAACATTTAATCCAAGTTTCAGCTTCATTGGATCCCTTCAGCTCAAATCGCAGGCATCCCTAATTCCTAATTTTGCCCTAATTAAGGTTTTACGATTTGGGTTATATCCTTCACTGTTTGATTTTTGGTGGAATTTAGTCTGAAGATTCAAGTTGCGGGGTTTCATCAGTTGCATAAGATCAATCAATAGCGTGATTTTCTATATGATTCTCCGTTCTCTGTAACTCAATTATTATTCACTAGTAATCTCTTTACCTATTCAATGGCGGACACTAAGCCAAAGAATGTTGTTACTAAGGTGATATCCTCATCCTCTCATAGAATTACAGAGAAAAAACTTCCAGAAGTTGCCAATTTTCAACAATGGAAGAAAATTGTACAGTTGATGTTAACTGGTCATGAACAACAAGATCATCTTACAAATGTGAGTTAGAAATAAGGACTAAGGTTAGAGATGAGGGAAGAAGAGAGAAGAGAGGAAGGAAGAAGGAGAGAAGATGAGAGAAGAAGTGGAATGAGAGCAAAACGAGGGAAGCATACTTGCTCTTTCCCATATATATTATGTTCAACTAGAAATTTAGGGAAATTACATTAGACCTCACTAGGGAGGTGAAAGGAAAAAAGAAAAACAACTTAGGACAACATAATATAAAAACAGTTCCTAAACTACCCCTATTACATAAACTCCAATACTCCCCCTGAAGCTAGAGAATAAATGGCATACATTCCCAGCTTGCATAAGAGGGTACTGAACTGGTGAGGAATGAGTCATTTGGTGAAGATGTCTTGCCAGTTGATCACCTGTCTTCACAAAAGGTGTGCAAATGTTGCCAGAATCAATCTTCTCTTTGATGAAATGCCAGTCTACTTCAATGTCCTTTGTTCTATCATGTTGCACCACGCTATAGGTAATGTTTATAGCTACTTTGTAGTCACAGTAGAGTCGCATAGGTCCTTCAGTGTCATCAACTCGAGAGCCAACCAACAAAGCCAAATGAGTTCACAAACTTCATGAGTCATTGCCCTGTATTCAGCCTCTGCACTAGATCTAGCTACAACTGGTTGTTTCTTACTCCATTAAACAAGTTACCACCCATGAATGTGCAATAACCAGATGTATATCTCATATCAGAAATAGATCTAGCCCAATCATCATTGGAATAACCTTTTATTCTCAAGTGATTGCTCCTGACATACAAAAGTCTTTTTCCTGGAGAGGACTTCAAGTATCCGAGGATGTAGTATATAGCTTCCAAATTTCCCACTCTTGGGCTTATGTATAAACCGGCTCACTACTCCAACTGCATAAAAAAATTTCTGCGCGAGTTAGAGACAGATAGATAAGCTTCCCCACAAGCCTCTGGCACTTCCCTGCATCAACAAGGGAAGGGCCACAGTCTTCTCCTAACTTATGATTCTGCTCAATAGGAGAACTTCTCAATTTACAACCCAGTATTCCTGTTTCTTTTAACAGATCTAACACAAATTTTCTTTGGCATGTGTTGATTCCCTTCTTAGACCTTGACACTTCAATGCACAAGAAATATTTCAAGTGTCCTGGATCCTTGATCTCAAATTGTTTGGCCAAATAGGGTTTCAACCTTGTTATTTCATCATTGTCATCTCCACTCACCACGATATCATCAACATATACAATCAATGTTGTGATGGTACCATTACCTCGTCGGGTAAATAATTTGTGGTCCGCATGACTTTGGGAATATCCATTTGTTTGAGATTTTAAATGTAACCGCAAGCGTACGGATTAGGGCAGCTACAGGTCGAACACAAGGAAAGCAACCACTTTTTTTTTCTTTTAATAATGCGAAAGTGAACTGATTAATGGTTGTGATCTAATTCTAATTACCGTCCTAAACATATGTATCTAAAATAACGTCCTAACCATTCGTCATCTAAGAATTTAAAGACGCAAGCCACGCAATTAAAATTAAATAAATAAATAACTGAAAATAAACAATCCACGCAATTAAAAATAAATAAATAAATAAATAAAGGAAAAAAAATACTGAAATAAAAATAAAGTAAAAGAAAGGGGATAAAGCCAGAGAGACTCACAAATAGGTTTCTCTACTTAGCCCGAGGGATGCATCATAATATGAGCTTCCCTACTTGACCAGAGAGTCACTCTTACAAGGGTTACTCTATTTGGCTTTAGAGAAAGGGAGACAATTAAAATAAAAACAATAAATTGATGGTTCTATGGCTAGGAAGGGCAAAGCCAACACATACACTAGCCATGAACCTTGGGGGAAAGGGATAACAATAATGCAATGACTAAAATTAAAATCCTAAATTAAGAAAAGAAGGGTAGTCAGAAGAGGGAATGAGAGGGGGGAGAGAAGATTACTGAAGGAGCCTACTTACTTGAATCAATGCTTGAACTTGAAAGCTTGGGTGATTTGAGATACTACCAGTACTAAAAACCAGATCTGGAATAAACCAAATCTGAAATTTCTAGTACTAGAGAAAAAAAATCTTAAAAAAAAAAAATTGCTCCACAGCTTGTGATCTTGTCACCTAGATCTAAGCCTAGAACTATAACTTACAACTCAATTGCATAAATCATAAACATAAAAGGCTGAATAAGAATAAAAGAGTGCTTGCATTAATTAACATAAAAAAAACTATTACAAAAGTGATTAAGGCAAAAATAAAGAAGAACTAAAACTAAATAGAGTGAGAGAGGGAGAGAGAAGAAAACTAAGCATAAACTAGAAAATAAACTTAGGGGAATAATAATAAATAGGAGGGGGGAGGAAAGGGCTTTTATAAGGCTTTTGTCTTTCCTCCTTCCTTCTACAAGTCTTCTTTAAGAAAAGAAAGAAAATTAAATTAAATTAAATCTTGGTAAAAATCCTCATTCTCTGAGATATTGTGTGAGGAAAGAGAGAATTTGTTTCCAAAATTAACAAATTCTATTCCTTCCTTGCAATATTAACCAATATCTTGCAATCTTGATTAAATCACAAAAGAATCTCTGCATAGCATCTTCAAGATCTTGTGAGGTGGCAAGGAGAGAGAATAATCTTCAGGAGTTTGTAGGAGGAAGTGGTACCAATGAGTGGGTCCCACCTTTGGACTGGTTCTTGATTCACTTTAAGCACTTTCTCTTGTAGACTTAGAAACTGAAAAAAAAAAAACAAGAAAAATAATAGTACTATCCAAAGTGGGGCAAAATATACACTTATATCCCTAAGATTTCACACATTATTGTGTTCATCACCATTCTTCAGAATGGCCTGTCTGAACCTCTCAAACCAAGCCTTTGGTGATTGTTTCAGACCATAAAGTGCCTTCTTTACGAGACACCTTACCATCGGGTGTCAGAAACTTGAAGCCAAGAGGGGGCTGCATATACACTTCCTCCTCTAAATCTCCATGGATGAAGGCATTCTTCACATCCAATTGATATAAGGGTCAATCTCTGTTTACTGCCACAGATAAAAGGACTTTTATTGAGTTATGTTTGATCATAGGAGAAAAAGTCTCCTGATAATCAATTCCATACAACTTACTGTACCCTTTAGCCACCAATCTTGCCTTGTACCTCTCAGTAGCACTATTTGATTGGTACTTGATTGTATAAACCACCTTATCCAAGTGGAATTCTCCCCCTGAGAAGTTCAACCAGTTTCCAGGTCCAGTATTTCTCAAGTGCCATCATTTCCACAGACATGGCTTGTTTTCACTTAGGGTCTGACATAACCTCAGTAACAGTTTTGGGGATGGAAGCAGAAGAAAGAGCAGCTATAAAAGCAACACCTGTAGGAGAGAGAGCATTATAGGAAACAAATTGGGCTATAGGATTATTACAATCTCTCTTACCCTTACGAACAACAATAGGGAGATCCAACTCCAAATAAAGAGCGAAGATGTTACCTGACTGAGGAAGGGGAAGCTTAGGAAGTGGATCCAAAGAGGACTCTTGGCAGGTCTTCTTTGTCCTTTTTGTGTACACAATATCAAGTGTCTTCTCTATACAAGGTCCATCCACAGTATCAACATCATCCACCTCTTTATATTTCCCAATATGAAAAGAAAAATGAGTAAGAGGCAATGGGGTAACAAATGGAATGGCATGAGCAGCCTTTTCACTTTCACTTCCATTCTCCCCTTGAAAAGGATGCTGATGAGAGGCAAAGAAAGGCATAGACTCGAGGAAGGTGACATCTTTGGAAGAAATTGTCTGTTAAATGAAGGGTGGTAACACATGTAGCCTTTGGTAGTGGAAAAATACCCAAGGAAGAGGCATTTGAGAGCCTTGGGATCGAGTTTGGTGTAGGACTTTTAACATGCACATAACAAACACAACCAAACACCTTGGGAGGAAGAGAAAAAAAAAAAAAAAAAAAAAAAAAAACAGAGGAGATGAGTGCAACAGGGTTTTGAAACCCAAGGATTTAGGTAGGCATGCGATTAATAAGAAAAGCAACAGTAAGAACAACTTCAAATCAAAATGTTTTAGGAACATGCATACCAAATAACAAGCTTCTACCAAATTCTAACAAGTGGCAATTTTTGCTCTCAACTACCCCATTCTGTTGGGGTGTATCAACACAAATGAGCTGATGGATAATACCATTGTCAGTAAAAAAGTCTTGTAAACCACCATACATGAACTCTCCCCTTTATCAAATCGGACAATTTTGATCTTGGTTTCAAACTGGGTGCAAACCATTCTATAAAAGTTTTTGAATGCATCATAAACATCATTCTTTTATTTCATAAGAATTGTCTAAGTACAACAATAGAAATCATCAACAAATGAAACACAGTAACGATGGCCAAATAAGGAGGTAGTAGGACAAGGTCCCAAAACATCAGTATGCACAATGTGAAAGGGAACAACAAATCTATTCCATAAAAGGAATAAGATGAACAACAATGTTTTGCAAAAAGACATTGTTCACAATGAAATACATGAGAAGAAGGAAAAGACATAAACAAATGAGGTAATTATTTCCTCATAATAACAAAAGAGGATGTCCCAACATTGATGCCAAAGCATCACAGAGTTTATAGAACCATGGTTCGAGAACTCGAGCGAAACATGCAAAATTTCGCATGTTTCGCAGGTATTGACCTAGTCGAAATGAAACCTTAGAGGATTTTAAAAAATCACCTGTTTCGACCTGGTTTCCACCAAGTTTCCCATGTTTCGACCGAAACATAGGAAATTTCAACATTCTCTTATGCATTTTTTCTCCCAAGTGTAGGAAACTTGGGAAAACAGTGGAGATTTTCATTTTTTGGCACTTATTTATACCAAATATCAGTAAATGGTTTTTATATTTATTATTTCATTTACTTAAGATATTATTCATAAATAAGGAAATACCCCCTATTTGAATCCAATAAAACAATTTAAAAATCAAATTTCTAAAGCATAAAAAGTCAACCCCCTAATCCAAGAACAAAAACTGGATTTTGGTTATAAGAAAGATTGTCAACTTTTAAATGCTGGGGTTTTTCTTAATAATGAAAATTTTATAAATCCTATAATGTTAAAACATTGATAAAAACCAAAAGTCCAGTAAAATAATCTTTTGTTTTGATATCCCTACAATTATTTTCATTCAGGCGATTTTAATAGCATTTGCGCACTTTAAAATAAGTTTGACCGGAGCATAACTATGTCATTACAACTCAGATTTAAGTAATCTTAGACTTGTTAGAAAGCTGGTTTTATGTTATACCTAATACAAAAAGTCTCAAGTAAAAATAAAAATCATTTGATCAGTCAAACTTACTATAGAACAAAAGCATTTCTCTAAATGTTGATTATTTATAACTTAATGTGACTTTTACGATTTGATGTAGCTAAATGTTGATTTTAATGACTTGATCTGGCTTAATGTTGATTTTTTATGATATAAGGTATATGTAGCTTACTAAATAATGTTAGAAAAGATAACATGCGTGCCTTGAGGGTGGTGAGTCACTACTTGGATGGAACCGCCTAGACACTCTCCTTGGAATTGAGTCACTACTTCCGAGTGTTGAGTAATTGAGTCACTACTGTTCAGTGTTGATAGATAACCGTTGATGATATAATATTTTTATCTATTTTGGATCATTTGGATTATGTCTTATGTTTTGATGTAGATTGTAGACTATATATAGTCATTATGTAGTAAAGTTTCAGAATTTAAGCCAACAAGTCAGCATAATGATTGTCGAACCTTTGGTTCATCACGCAAGTAAGATTTCATATGTTTTTTTTTATGAAACTAATAATGTGAATGTGTAAGAAATGTCTAAAATAGGTTGTACATAAAAAATCAGACAAAAAAAACACTGTTTGGGGGTCGAAACCTAAGTTTCCACCATGTCGAAAAAAATTCCCCAGTATCCTCAAAATTTCTCAGGTTTCTACCGAAATTTCGGTCTCCCCAGAGGTCGAAACCCGATACCGTGAACCTTGTATAGAACTACTATCACTACGGCCACATGCATAGGACTCTAGTTTAGTAAAAAAAGACAATTGCGGCTCAAGTCGTTAGAGTCAACCCTCACGTCCATGTCCATACAGGTGTCTTTTAACTTTGCTTGGTGATCGCTCAGGTACACGACGGGGCCTGCCAGGGCATACACTCAAACCCCATGGTGTTATCGATCATCATCTCAGTGATCGGTAATGCAAAATTATCTTTAGGACAAGCTTGGTTGAGATCTCGAAAGTTAATACAGACTAGTATCTGCCAATCATCTTAAGACCAAGGAAATGATGTGTAGGGCATGAGGAGGGGCTGTACTATTTTGATGGCACTTCCTCTACTGTTGCTTCTGCCTCCGTTCATGGTGCTTGTTTTGTTTCCCCCTACAATGGCATTATCTCTTAGGTCACCTATCACTTCCCAAGCTTCAACACATCGTGCCCCAGTTGCAAGTCTATTTCTTGAATCGAGTGAGGCGTGTGAACTTGGAAAGCATCACCACACATCTTTTCGTCCTCGTACTGAATCTAGGAGTAAGTCTATTTTTTCTTTAGTTCACTCTGATGTTTGGGGTCTATGTCAAGTTTAAAGTCGGTATAGGTTTTCCTAATTTTCTACATTTGTTGATGATTATTCTCATATGATGTGGTTATATTTGTTAGAGGAGCGTTATGAGTTTAAGTCTATTTTTAAGCAATTTTACATTAAAATAAGGATACAATTTCGTAGTTGATAAAAAATTTCTTTTAGACAATGCTTTGGAGTATACTCAACATGAAATTTCATTTTTTATATGAGCATGGCATAATTTATCAGACTAGTTGATCGTATCCACCACAACAAAATGAAGTTGCCGAATAGAAAACCTATTACCTGTTAGAAGTTGCACGAACCTTACTTTCATATGTATATTCAGTAAGCATTAGTGGGGGGATGTTGTTTTAACTGCTTGTTATTTAATTAATCATATGCCTTCTACAGTTCTACTGTGATTTATAATTATTCCCATTTTTTCTATTTTATTCCCTCATTATACCTTGTTTGGGTGACCAACCTACGTGTTTAATTGTACTAGTTTTGTTTACCAGTTGCATCTCGGTCTTGATAAACCGTCTCCTCGGGCTCCTAAATGTGTTTTTCTTCGGTATGCATATATATAAAAGGCTATCGTTGTTATGATCCATCTACTCATCATGACGTTTCTCTCTTGAGGGACATGATTTTGTTCCTAAATTTTCTTTCTTGCCTTCCGTTCCAACATTGCTTCCTTTAGATACTTCATCTTTGTATTCATCTATGCCACTACAGTGTACAGGCATCGTCTAAAGTAGTCTTTCACAGTTAGTCACTTCTCCACTACCGTCCTCTTCACAGTCGGATCCTAAGTCTACCTATTCTCCCTCATTGATCTTCTAGTTACTCTTTGCAAAGCTTCTTGTTCCTCATACTCAAACATCTTCTATTACTTATCCAATTGCTAAATATGTTTCTATTTCATATCTTTCATCTTCTTTATGTGTCTTTGCTTTGTCTTTGTCTACTCACTCTGCTCCAAAATCTTATCAAGAGGCCTTAACTAATTTTGGTTGGAAATTTTTCTTTGGATATTAAAATGGAGCATTGGTTAGTCCAATGACAAGCAAGCTGCCTTCAGGGAATGAAGAATTTGAAAATTAAGGAGAAGAAGAAGCAGCCTGTAGAAGGGCACTAATGAAAGTGAATAAGGATACAACTCATTTTACCAGAAATCTAAATAAGAGAACAAGAAAATACAAAGACAAGTTGCCTCTCAAGTGTTTCAACTATGGAAGGGTTGAACACTTTGCAACCAAGTGTTCCAACCAAGGACAAATAGTGAGTGATGAAGATGAAGGGGAAAACGAAAGCCATTTCAGATAAAAGAAGTTATTATCAAATAAATCCAAGAAGGGCAATGACAAGAAGAAAATTTCGGATTCCAAGAACTGCAATGACACATCTGATGAAGATTCTAAAGAATCATTAGATGATGAGGCTATGTTAATGGTCTTAATAGACGTAAAAGAAAACAATGTGGATTAATATAGGAAAAAAGAGTCTTCAGAAGAAGAAGAGGAAGATGGCAAATCACATCTAGAGGCTAAACTCAGAGCTGCTATTAAAGAACTGAGAAAAGAGAGGAAAGTCAAAAAGGTCACCCAAGACCTCAAGGAGGAAGAATAATTGGTTTTTTAGTTGAGAGAGAAAGCTAACAAGTCAAGGAAGACCTTAGACGAATTTGAGTATCAACTCTCACAAAAGACCATTGATTGCAACACACGAGTTGGATAAATTGCCTTTGAAAACACAACTGGAGGAACAAGCTGAGATTTTGCACAATTTGATGGCTACAAAGATGAGCTAGCCTTATTGAAGGCTAAGGTTGAAGAATTCCAGTGAACTGAGATTGACAAAGAAGACTCAGAAAATGAAGATGTTGAAGATGACTCTAATCCTAAAGAGCATCCTAGCTGTGAGAAACTTAATGACATCATCAATGCTCAAAGACCGGCTCACATTAAATTTGGGCTTGGATTTGTTGGTGAATCTTCCAAAAATGCCAAGACAAATGGTAAGGAGACAGTGCAGAATCCTATCAAAGTTAGTGACAGGAATTCTCGGAAAGGGAAGGCACATTTTATTTCTGCTGGCAATGTCAAGTGACTAAGTGAGTAGTGCAGACTGGTCAAATCAGAAGAGGAAATCACTCTCTATTCCATAAGACTAACCATGCTAGACAACCACATATGGCAAGGCCAAGCAAGAGAGTATAGAACTATGGTTACTGTCAAGGTCCTCAACAGAGACTTAGAGCATATGACATCTTCAAAGCCCATTAAAGATGGCAGAGGGAACCTGAGGCCGAGGCACACTTTTTCAAGGTTATTGCTACAGGTGCAACACTTTTGGGCACAAGATCTTAGACTATAAATTCAACATTGGTCCAAAGATCTGGGTGTGGAAGTTAGTCTTCTTGTTTCATTTTGTATTAAAATGCAATACTTTCATAACAATCAAAGAAAGGAAAAATGAATACAAATAAATAAAAGAGGAATGCCATGTCAGGAATAAATGAAGCAGCAGTCAATATAGCAGTAGTATTTTCAAGTAAATCATTTTTGGGTTAGGTCATGATATCTGTGTAAGGACTGAGGGCCCTTATCAGGTTTGGAATACCCCCCCCCACCCCCACCCCCCGCTCAATGTGTGTGTCACACGTGCAACATTCATCTTCAACGCTGTTCTCTCTTGAATTTTAGGATCCAATATTGTTTTGGTGCATTGGTTGGTTTAAATGAATCTGTATTTTAATTGTCTGCTCACTTCGTCATCTTGAGCCTTTCTTTGCCATCCCTAGATTCTTCTCATCGACTATAAACTAATATGTTAAATAATTTATTTAATTTTGTGTGATCCTAGGATTAATTTCATGATGGTACAGCTTTGGTACATCCCCCCCCCCCCCCGGCAACCCTCCCACCCCCAAAAAAAAGAACAAAAAAAGAGCTTGGTACAGCTGTAAACTGCAACATATGTGTCCTGAGTCAGGCAAAAAATTTACTGCCAAGTCCGAGTACTCAGATTATTTGAACCACTTAATTCAAACTTTGACTGCTGTTTCAGTTTACTTCAGCCTGAGTGTTCCCAACTCAGACCAAGAAAGATGTCATAGAAGTAGAAAATTTATTTTCTATTACACCTACTGTCATCACAATACCACAACTTTATTTATTATTTCTCTGGTGGGATGGAGGACCATAGTAACTAACCTCGCACAAAAGGTCAAAGAGAAATTCGAGGCCAAAATAACCAGATGGATCTTCAAATGGCAACCGCTTTGGCTTTCAATTTCTCCAGCACAGGTGATCAATGCAATACATATTGCATGCTGACGACGAATAGGGAAACTCATATTATTGGTGCTATTTCAAATGCTACCACAGAGATGCATGAGACTGGGGCCAATGAATTGAGTATTCATGGCAGTAAATCTCTGCAAAGTCATTGCTCTGAACCAGCTGTGATATTCTGCCTCATTAACTGGGGTACAAAAAAAAATATGTTAAGAGTTTCAACCTGTATAACGACTGAAAAAAGACTCATCAATCATGTTATAATCTTGCAGATAATAGCATAGCAAGTACAACAATATCTCTGACGTCAACTTATGAACAGAAAGTACTAGCATCAACCCCATGGCAATGCACGTGAAACTATTCAACAAAAAAGGCACTTCTCGAAATAAGTAAAAATAACCAAAAAACTATATGCTGTAGAAAGGAATAACTGATGTAGATCAAAGCTTGAAAAAGAAGAATAAAACAAGTCAGGAAAAAAAAAAACTGTTCACGAAGCACTGTTTACGTGAACAGTAACTCATGTGAACAGTACTTTTGGGTCAAAAGTCTTCTATTTTTAGTTTACTTTAGTTAGTTTCTATTTTCTTAGTGAGCTAGTTAGATTCCTATTTTATTAGTCAAAGAAGTTTCAATTTTGTAACTTAGGTTAGTTTCTATTTTGCTAAGATTGGTTAGCAAGTAAGAGTAAGACACAAATTAGAAAGTCTTATTTCAATCCATTAGTTTCCTTTTTGTTATTTCTTTGTATCCAAGTTTTGCAAGGCTATTTAAAGCCCATTGATAATAAAAGGAAGATTGAAGTTTATGAAAAACTGAGTGTTTACTCATGGCAGAGATAGCTTTTACCTTGAGGGGTGAGATAACCAAAACCTGAGAGGTGAAATGCCCATTCACTAATTCTTCTTCCACCCTTCTCAATCCTTCCATCAAATTCTCTTTCTTTTCTTGTTTTCCTTTTTCTGTAAGAGAGTATTTGAGTGATCAAAATAATCTTGTTGAAGTTCAAAAGTTCCATCAGAAGACCAGCTTGAAAGCAGCCAAGAGAAGAATCGATTTCAACCTTATTGTCACGGTTTTGAGGGAGATCAACCAAAGCCTGTAGTTGCTGTACTGCAGAACTTCTATACAGTTTCCTAATTCATGTCAACAGCATAACTCTCAATTCAACCATCGGAATTGGCTCATCTTTTGAGGGCTTGTTGACCCATCTAGGACCTTCATCTACTCCAAGTTTCAGCTCCATCTAAGCTACGGTTTGTGAGATCTCATATTTCTCTCTAGTAAGTCAGATTTTTCAGATACTACCTAGGATTAGGATCACTTGTGATTCTAGTTCTACATTAAGAACTAATGTAACATTCTGCTTTTATATGCTCTGAATGATATCTGAGTAAGGAAAAAGAGACAGATTTTAGTTATAGATGAAACACAACACATAATTGGTTTTTGTTTATTATTTTAAGCAATAAAAAAATGGCAAACTCAGCTCAGGCTTATCCCAACTAATTGGGGTCGGCTACAGCCTACATGCACCCTCTTTCGCCCTAGAATCCATGCAAAAAGCTTTTGCTAAAGTTTTTACTACGCTGGCTGCTGACCTGATGCACCAACCCTCCTTTTCCAGGCTTGCGACCAACAGTGTAACACTAGCAGAATCATCAACCAATGGTTGCAAATCACAAAAAAATTGTTTGGCTTTTTCTTTTTCTCCCCCCCCCCCCCAAAAAATAAAAAAAACCTAATTCAATGAGTATGCTTTTCCTTGTTGGCTTAAGCCTCCCTTCCCCCCTTTTTTCCCCTTGTATATTCTTCTTCTTGGTAATGAATAATTTATTCATCCAAAAAAAAAAAAAAAAATTCAATGAGTATCCTAAAAATGTAGGTGGAGAATTTTGAGTAGGAGAGAAAGGGAGCAGCACCAGTCCCTTTTGTTCAAAAGAATATTTTCCAGAGGAAATATTGGTCACAGCCATCTTAAATGGAACACCAACTATGTCATCACTTTGAAAATCATTCAGTTGCTCCTTCTCCTCTACCATTTGGAAAAGAGTCATTTCCTCTTGCTGGCCAAGCTCCCCCCTCCGCCTTCCCCTCCCCCTTATGAGAGAATGGATTTGGGCAAACATGACCTTTGCTGGTAACTCTATCTACAACACTACTGGGAAGCTTGCCTTCTGTGCCACGATCAACCAAATTTGGATGGAGCATAATCTTAGGAGATGGACTTCCAAATCCGGATCCTATGACATAATTTAGAAAGACATCTTTGATGTTAGTTCTGAACTTTCATCCCTTCCCCATAGGCATTTAAGAGACTCCCCAAGGAACAGGCTCACTATTATTACCTGGGGTTTACCTTCCTCCATCTTGCACACCCCCTCCCCCCCCTTCTTGTGTTTGCTTCTGAGCTTGTTTTCTTATCCTCAGGTGTATTTTCCCTTCCTCTTGTTTATGGATTTTATTATTCCAAAAAAAAAAAAAAATGAAAAAGTGCAAGAAAAACTTAAAATTAATTTGAAGCATGGATAGCATGAAAGGGAACAATATGGAGGAAAAAAGAGAGGAAAGCCATCTTGTCAATCTGAATAGTTGTAGAAGAAAAGAGTATAGGGAGACCAAAAACAATAGATCCAGGCACCTTGTAGAAGTACTTCTTCCGGAGTTTGATGGCTGTACGTATGCATCTCTTAACATTGATCTTCAGCATCTTGTCATTAAACATCTGCAAGATGTTGAACAAGGATAACTAAATACAATATTTCCAAATGCAATCAATGATTTCAATGTAGGAAAATAAAATACATTCACAGATGGGTGTCTACAAGGTTTAAAGTACCATATCATATCAGACTGTAGGGAGCCAGATTACTAATTGCGCAGCGCATATCCTAACTGCCTTGTGGATCTTGATATTTATTTACTGTTTTATTTAGTTCCTATTTTGGAATTTCTATTTCCTTGTGAGCTTAATTTAGTTTCTATTTTGTTGAATCTCCTCTTAGCAAAGGAGAGTTGCTATTTTTGTAAACAATGCATTTTGTTGATAAATATGGGGGCAGTCCATAGCATAGTTGTCACGGCGCCAAGGCGAACCAAGGCGGTGGAAGGTTGTCTAAGCGCTTAGGCGAGAAGGCGCCCGCCTTAAGGCGAACTAGGCGAACAAGTATTATTTTTTATTTTTCCTATTTTCTAACATTATTTAGTAAGCTATATATACCTTGTATCATAAAAAATCAAGATTAAGCCACATCAAGTCATTAAAAATCAACATTTAGCCACATCAAATCATAAAAAATTAACATTAAGTCATATTAAGTTATAAAAAATCAACATTTAGAGAAATGTTCTTATTCTATAATAAGTTTGACTGGTCAAATGATTTTATTTTTACATGAGACTTTTTGTATTAGTTATAACATAAAACCAGCTTTCTAACAAGTCTAAGATTACTTAAATCTGAGTTGCAATGACAAAGTTATGCTTCAGTCAAACTTATTTTTAAGTGCGTAAATACTGTTAAAATCGCCTGAATGAAAATAATTTTATGAATATCAAAACAAAATATTTTTTTACCGGACTTTTGGTTTTTAGCAATGTTTTAACATGATAGAATTTATAAAATTTTCATAATTGAGAAAAAACCCTAACATTTAAAAGTTGAAAATCGTCCCTATAACCAAAATCCAGTTTTTGTTCTTGGACTGGGGGGTTGACTTTTTATCCTTTTGGAATTTGATTTTTAAACTATTTTTACTTGAATGATATTTGGCATAAATAAGTGCCGAAACACAATGCAACATGCAGTGCAACAAGGCGGCTGTCGCCTAGGCCCTAGGCAAACCGCCTGGACTCCTAGTCGTCGCCTAGGCGACGCCTTGACAACTATGGTGTAATCATTACCCCGTGTGACTATATCATTAACTTCAAATCACATTCCATATTTGGTTATAAAATTTCACTTTATTTTGCATCCAAAACTCTTTATTATAATATGTAAAATACAAATTACATGTAAAATGTATCATTGTTAAATATGGTTAAAATAATTCAGTGGTTTCTATAATCACATTGGCTCACATGGGGTAATGATTATAAACATAACATTTCTTTTTTAAATATGAAAATTTCACTTTCTTTCCCTTTAAATTCTCCTTGCAACCAAATGGAGCCTTAAATTGTAGCTTTCAAAGAAATAGTAAAAAGACCATTAAGAAATTTGAGCCTTTTGGATAGGCATTCTTAAGACTTGGTGGTGCACATACTTTCTTTTAGGTGCTTATATAATTATTTTGCAAGACATGGTGCAGAGTCATAAGACTATAATCATGGTTCTACTTGAGCCACCATCGATCTTGGACAAAGCCGCCCGAATAGCTTTGGCATCCATTTGATTATCATCCGTCATCAAAATTTCTTAGCATGCTATGTTTGTTCTATTGTCTTCAGTAGCATGATGGTTGTTGACAAATATGTTCTCATGAACCTGCATTTATTTTTTTCCTCTTTAGAGTTATTAAATCAAGTGACTCACATTTCCTTCTCCTTGATTTTTGTGTACCTTCTATTCTACAGACCAAATTGGGTCTTACACCTGAAGAAGTCATTTAAAAAATTATGGCCAACCCTGAAGTTGCTATGGCGTTTCAAAATCCAGGAGTGCAAGCTGCCATCATGGATGTATGCAGCTACTTAAAGTTGTTAAGATCATCCCCCCCCCCCCTCCCGCCCCCCCCCACCCCACCCCCTATTCTCTCCCTCTCTCC
This sequence comes from Macadamia integrifolia, assembly GCF_013358625.1. Lineage (NCBI taxonomy): Eukaryota > Viridiplantae > Streptophyta > Magnoliopsida > Proteales > Proteaceae > Macadamia > Macadamia integrifolia. Next base: position 15,786,539 of record NC_056557.1, read on the forward strand.
ATGTGAAACTTGCTGACCATCATTTACTTTTGCAGTGTTCACAGAATCCTCTGAGTATAGCTAAATATCAAAATGAAAAGGAGGTGAGCAGTTAACTCTTGCTGTGAAACATGTAAAACAACCCTATTAGTTTAGATTGAATGGATTTTATTCATAGCAAATGTCCTGGTTATTAATCCAGTTGTTACTTATTGCCAAACCTGGTAAAATATATGGTGTATGGGCACAATCCAAGAAAAACTCCATTTCTGGTTTAATTCTGGAACGTTTATGGACAGTTCATGAAAACAACTATAGAAATGTAATATTTTTTTTTATGACCATTTTCAGCTGACTAAGAATCAGATTATGGTTTCCTAACTTTCCTTTCTTCACTTCAAATTATGGCCATCTTTTTTGCATCAGGTTATGAATGTTTTCAACAAAATAGCAGAACTGTTACCCGGGGCGACAGGTTCACCTTGATTTCCCCAGTTCTTCCAGACCGAGTATACCTGCCCTACTTCTGCATTTCCATGTGCCGAGGTGCATTTTTCTCCCATGACACCAGGTGTTAAAAGAAATGTGCACATTTCATATTGTTTCTGGATGTTCTGATGAAGGTGGCTTCTGCATTTGCTGATCCTCCTTGGTTTCTAAAATGTATTTATGCACCAAGTCTTGGTTGTGTAGTTGATTGCACCACCTGGTAGCAGTGCTAAAGGTGTACTGTGTATCTCATTTGAAAATCAAACAGATGCATCCATCTTACTGTCTTAGTCTGTACTATAGTCTATGCTTCAACTTTTTCTGTGATTGTGATAGCACAAGTTTTTCTAATTTGTGTTTGCATTCGACAATCCATGTGAACAGCCATTTGTTTGTATTACAAATCCTTCTGTTAAAAGTTCACCTCATGTCATGCTTTACATTTGAGCTAATGGACTGTCCAATCTAAACGAATGCCTGATTGGGAATTTATGAATGGTAAGCTAAGTTAAACTACAACAACAATAACTTAGTTTTATCTCAATTGAATGGGATCGGCTACATGGATCCATGCAAGATAAAGTTAGAATAGTAATAGTAAAAGGAAAACAATAACAATTCAGTAAAATCTCACCTAAATGGGATCGGTTACGTGGATCTTTCTTTGCCCACTAATAAGCTTTATTCGAGGTCATTTTTGGGATAAGATTTAAACCATGCATGTATTTCATTACTACTCCTGTGGTCATTTTAGTTGTGTCTAGCTCTGTTTGTTGGTTCTTTTAAACTAAATCACATCACTCTTCCTTATTGGTTCATCCCAAGGCCTCATTGAACATGGCCATGTCATCTCAGATAACTTTCTTGGGGTAACTCCCAAATCAATTCTAATGTGGTCATTTTTTACTTTATCTTTTCTAGTTTTGCAATACATCTATCTCAACATCCTCATCTCTACTATAAATACTTTATCTATATGACGCTTCTTAACTGCTCAACATTCTATATATCATAGTTGATTATACAACTTTCTATAGAATTTTCCTTTAAGCTTTAAAGAGATATGTCAATCACACAACACTTCAATCGCACAACTCTATCTCATCTATCCTACTTTAGTTCTATGTGAAATATCACTTAAATATTACATATTCAATAGAATTTTAGTAGAAAACATATATATATATATATATATATATATGCAATTTGGCCTTGTGCCTACTTAGAGGAGGCGTAATAACTGTCCGCCCCTCGTGAAAGATGGAAATACCTCTCCTTTTGATGCTTTCGTGCACTCTCCTCCTGGCTTGCATTGGCAGAGGTGCCACACTACCATAGTTTTTAAGGCGGTAAGGCGACGGAGGCGTTTGAGGGTTTTTCGAAGCGCCTTAGCAATAAGGCGAGCATAAAGCATCGTCTTATCGACTAAAGTGTTCCTATGTAATTTTTTTATAAACCAATCTCTTTGACTCAAATCCTAGTTGAATCTTATTACTCATATGTTAAATAAATATTAAAGGTTCATATTCATACCAATGTAAGATATTCATTAAGAAAACAAATCAATAAAGTGAATAAACTAAGTTCATCTTCATCAATCATCAATCATCAATCATCAATCATCAATCATCAATCATCAATCATCAATCATTAATCATCAATATTCAATATTCAATCATCAATCATCAATCATCAATCATCAATATTCAATATTCAATCATCAATCATTAATCATATTAACATATAATATAAATACATAATTATAAAACAAAATTATAAATATAAAGAAAAGAAGACAAAAAATATAAGTATTTATTATACTTACCTCTATGATGCCAAAATGAATGTCTAAGCCCTAAGGTCATCCACTATATTTCTACTCCTGTGAAAGAAGAATGAAGCTCACCGTTGTCGGAGCAAGCTCACCGTTGCCGGAGCAAAATGGTCTCCTGAATCAGTGGTTCTTCCTTGTTCCTTGATTCCTTCTCAAAGCCCTTTCTTAAAACTCTTGACAAAATCCAAACCCTGTTTGTGAATCGTGTTTTTGTTTTGTTTGTTTTGGTTATTTTTGGTGGAGTAAAGTTGATCCCATACATCTCAAGTGTAAACAAAACGATACATATACCAATAAAAAATCTATATTTGGAATCTTCATTAAGTAATTTTAAAATATATTTAAAAAAAAAAAATCATAAGGTACCACTTCACATGAGGCGGAGCACTGCCTTACCATCTCTAGACCGCATCAACACCAAGGCGTTACTAAGACGTCGCATCACTAGCGCCTTAAAAACTATACACACTACCTTTAGGAATCATCACCCTTTTTTTTTTTTTTCATACTTTTAAAGGAGAAACCGAAAAAGTATTAAATACATGTACTCTTTTTTCTTGGCAAATCGTTGTCACTCAATTTCTATTTCTCATCTTTGTAAATATTTTTTTATGGGATTCAGAACCAATGGAAACACACCATGAAGCATCAACTGGTGAGTCATTTTTTCAATTTTGCGCCCAATATGTCTAAGTGGGGCCACGCTACCCATTGAGACCATTTTCCCAAAACTCATTGGTGATTATATTTTACCCCGAAAATTTATTTTAATTACCAAGAAAAATTATATTTTCCCAAAAAAAGAAAACATTAACTGTGAAATGTGAATCCTCTCCTTTATAAGTCAGTAAAGAACAGAGACACCGTTCTACCCAAAAACACAAAAACGAACAGAGACACCATCAAGCGAGAGACATTTTCTCTGTTTCTAACTGCAGCCTTCAAAGCTTTTGGTCATGGCGGCGGCATCAACAGCTTTAGCCTCGACCAGAACGCTAATCTCTTTACGAAACCAATCTCCCTCGCTATGTATTCCTTCACGTCAAAATCTGGCGATCCCCATCACCTGTTCGATGAAAAGCCCCTTCAAACACCTATCTACATCTTCGTCAAAGTCTCCTATTATCCCTCTCTCCGCCACCACGACTAGTTCTCCCATCACATCTCCTACAACCGATGCCAACTTTCATGGCCTCTGCTACGTGGTGGGCGACAACATCGACACCGACCAAATCATCCCCGCCGAGTACCTCACCCTTGTCCCTTCCAAACCTGATGAATACCGCAAGCTCGGCTCTTATGCCCTCATTGGCCTTCCCTCTACATACCCAGTTCGCTTCGTGGAGCCTGGGGAGTTCCAGTCTAAGTACTCTATTGTCATCGCTGGTGACAATTTTGGTTGTGGATCGTCACGGGAGCACGCCCCTGTAGCGCTTGGGGCCTCTGGGGTAAAGGCTGTTGTGGCAGAGTCATACGCGAGGATATTCTTTAGGAATTCGGTTGCTACAGGGGAGATTTATCCATTGGAATCAGAGGTTAGGTTGTGTGAGGAATGTTCAACTGGAGATGTTGTTACGGTTGAGCTTGCTGAGTGCCGGTTTATTAATCACACGACCGGGAAGGAGTACAAGCTGAAGCATATTGGAGATGCTGGACCTGTCATTGAAGCTGGAGGGATTTTTGCTTATGCAAGGAAGACTGGGATGATCCCATCCGCCTGATTTCGACCTGAAATCTGGTACAGTTTCTTATGTTTTGCGATATTTTCTCTCTATTTGGCTAGTTTTAGTTAATATTGCTCTTATTGTTCTGTCGTTTGCTCTCTGAATGATGTTAGATTTGGGCATTCCTTAAGATTATCAATTGTTTTATATCTGGAGAAATAAGGTAGATGAGGCATTAGTGCTAAGATTAAAGATGCCTTAAGTTTAACAAGGGGTAGGCCGAAGATTACCTGGGAGAAGTGGTTAGAAAGAGATATGGATATATGTTTAACAATAAATTTGGCTTCAAATTGGGTTGAACGAAGAATCAGACTCATGTCGCCAACACCATTTAGTTCGGAGAAGGCTTCGTTGAGTTGAGCTGAGTTGAGTGAAAGAGTAAAGACGGAGGATATATTGGAAATGTATTTTCTTATGAAGGAATTTGGATTGTGCAGTTAGGGCAAAGCATATTATTTTCCTGTTCTTTCAGGTTTCCTACTTTCCTGGATATTTTTCTTTGAGGAATTGGGATGAGATCATTTTTCGTTGCTAATTTGTAAAGGTGGGAGGAAGCATTACTGGATGGTTCTCTAGTTTAGAAGTGAAAGCAAGAAAGTGGGGTATTCCTTGTTTTATAAAATATCGCAGTAAAATTCCAAGAACTATGGGCTCCTTGTTATATATATCACAGTAACATTCCTAGAACTATGGGGTCCTCGTTATAGATGTCGCAGTAACATTCCAAGAACTATGGCAGATCATGACTAAACAGTAAATTAACTGTAAAAACTTGAGTTAAATTTTATGAAGAGCACCCCCAGTAAAAGAAACTTCGTTTTCGGTGTAAATGGACAGAAATTCAGAAGTAGAAGCAATTAGTAACCAAACAGAGCAGACTAATTCCAACTGAGGGATTGACTCCCTTTAACTTTCATCTTCTTCTTCTTCTTTTTTTCTTTTTTTTTAAATCTCATAACCATACCAGAAATAGTAAATCCTTTACAACTCAATCTTAGATTCCCACCCTATGTTACCATCATTAGGAAGTCAAAAACAAAGATACCTAGCTAAGGGCCACCCTGAAAATAATCTAATTGGAATCTGAAGAAACCAAAATATGTTAAAAAAACCCAAAATAAAAAGAAAATAAATACTTCGAATGATATAAGAATCATAAGTTAACATAAAGAAATTGATCCAGCTTATGTTGCTCGTCATAGTAGTATCCCCACCCCACCCCACCCCCC
>NC_056557.1:15791893-15973599 GCF_013358625.1 Macadamia integrifolia
AGTCGGCCTCGAGGTTCAGAGAGAAGAAGTTGGAATCACCGACAGTCCTAGGATTTTAGATAAAACGTATCCATCCCGATTAGCTGTGTCTACTGCCGACCTCGGCACCCCTTCCCCACCCCCTTCTCTCTCTCTCTCTCTCTCTCTCTCTCTCTCTCTCTCTCTCTCTCTCTCTCTCTCTCTCCTGATTCTGGTTTTCTGTTCTTAGTTACCTCCCTTTTTCTTGGTACCCTTGCTCTAGGGTTACGCTCATAGTTGTCACGGCGCCAAGGCGAACCAAGGCGGTGGAGGGTTGTCTAAGCGCTTAGGCGAGAAGGCGCCCGCCTTAAGGCGAACTAGGCGAACAAGTGTTATTTTTTATTTTTCCTATTTTCTAACATTATTTAGTAAGTTATATATACCTTGTATCATAAAAAATCAAGATTAAGCCACATCAAGTCATTAAAAATCAACATTTAGCCACATCAAATCATAAAAAATTAACATTAAGTCATATTAAGTTATAAAAAATCAACATTTAGAGAAATGCTCTTATTCTATAATAAGTTTGACTGGTCAAATGATTTTATTTTTACATGAGACTTTTTGTATTAGTTATAATATAAAACCAGCTTTCTAACAAGTCTAAGATTACTTAAATCTGAGTTGCAATGACAAAGTTATGCTTCAGTCAAACTTATTTTTAAGTGCGCGAATACTGTTAAAATCGCCTGAATGAAAATAATTTTATGAATATCAAAACAAAATATTTTTTTACCGGACTTTTGGTTTTTAGCAATGTTTTAACATGATAGAATTTATAAAATTTTCATAATTGAGAAAAACCCTAACATTTAAAAGTTGAAAATCGTCCCTATAACCAAAATCCAGTTTTTGTTCTTGCATTGGGGGGTTGACTTTTTATCCTTTTGGAATTTGATTTTTAAACTATTTTTATTGGATTCAAACAGGGGGCATTTGCTTCTTTATGAATAATATCTTAAGTAAATGAAATAATAAATGATATTTGGCATAAATAAGTGCCGAAACACAAGGCGGCTGTCGCCTAGGCCCCAGGCAAACCGCCTGGACGCCTAGCCGTCGCCTAGGCGACGCCTTGACAACTATAGTCCATAGCCTCCCATGGTTTGAGTTTTGAAGAAAAGAAAACTTTGGCTTAAGCTTGCACTGAAGTCAGTCTTTGGTGAGAGACCAAGGTCTGTGAGACATAGACCAAGGCCACAGGTGAGAGGCCTTGGTTATATCCCCTCCCTCCCCCCAGAAAAAACCGTCTTCCTCTTCTTCTCCATTGAGTTTCTTTGTTTTTAATTTTATTGTTCTGCAATAAACCCAACACTGGAAATAAATTGAAAGACTGTTCTACTCCTCCATTGGTTCTATTAATCATAGATGGTTGCTCTGCTGGTTCTCATCAAGTTCTGGTTGAAGACACAATATCACCCCCTGCACCTCTACTGGTTGATGTTATACTGCAGTGACCTTCAAGCCCTTGAAATCCAGATCTAGTCATCAGTTTCTGACCAAACTTTGGGAGCATAATACCATGCCTAAGCCTCTCCTTCGATGGTGATTTCAGCCTGAACTATCAGGTAGACTTGGTGGTAGAATGTAAGTTGCTATTTTTGGCTCCATTTTCTAATTTTGAAACCTTGTCATTTCTCATTATCTAACCATCAGATTTGAGTGTACTTTGGATGTGTTATTCCATTCTAAGAGTCTTACCCTTAATTGAGAGATTTCCCCCATTTGAGGTGTTTAGTTTGTAACTCTGGACCAGCTAGTTTTCTGGTTAATAACACTTTCTGGACCTGCCGATAGACCAAAACCTGTACTGTGTTGTTACTCCTGCAACTGGATTCCATCCTAGAGTTGTGTTAATAATCTGTGGTGTTTAAGTTCTACAAAACCTTTAAACAATAGACCACTATTTGTTTATTTCTCGGTTTTCTATTGCCAGGAACTGGTGATATCATGTATTGTTGGTCATAGTTTTTAAGGCACTGCTAAGGCGGTAAGGCGCCTTGGCGCTGATGCGGTCTAGAGATGGTAAGGCAGTGCTCCGCCTTATGTGAAGTGGCGCCTTATTGGTTTTTTTTTTTTTTTTTTAAACACATTTTAAAATTACTTGATGAAGATTCTAAGAATAGATTTTTTATTGGTAGGTGTATGGTTTTGTTTACACTTGAGATGTATGGGATCAGCTTTACTCCACCAAAAATAATCAAAACAAACAAAACAAAAACACGATTCACAAACAGGGTTTGGATTTTGTCAAGGGTTTTAAGAAAGGGCTTTGAGGAGGAATCAAGGAACAAGGAAGAACCACTAATCCAGGTGACCATTTTGTGCCGGCAGTGGTGAGCTTCATTCTTCTTTGACAGGAGTAGAAATATAGTGGATGACCTTAGGGCTTAGGCACTCATTTTGGCATCATAGAGTTAAGTATAATAAATACTTGTACTTTTATGTCTTCTTTTCTTTATATTTATAATTTTTTTTCATAATTATGTATTTATATTATATGTTAATATGATTGATGATTGATGATTGATGAAGATGAACTTAGTTTATTTACTTTATTGATTTGTTTTCTTGATGAATATCTTACATTAGTAAGAATATGAACCTTTAATATTTATTTAACATATGAGTAATATGATTCAACTAGGATTTGAGCCAAATAGATTAGTTTTATAAAAAAATTACACAGGAACGCTTTAGTCAATAAGGCGACGCTTTATGCCCGCCTTATCGCCAAGGCACTCCGAAAGACCCTCAAACGCCTCCGTTGCCTTACCGCCTTAAAAACTATGTTGTTGGTAGTATTGGGAGATCCTACTGTAAGTTAGGACATCCAATACCTAGTCTTACACCACTTCAGGAGTTTGGGTTTCCCATTACCAAGCTGTTTGATATGTTCTTTGATAACCAGGCAGCTATTAATATTGCCAGCAACCCTGTCTTCCACAAAAGCACCAAAGACATTGAGGTTGAGAGTCAATTTGTTAGAGAAGTTGTTATGAAGAGATTGATTGCCACATTTTTTGTTGGTATTGGTAGCCACCAGATGTAGATCGAGCTCTAAAAAGAGGTCAAAGATGGGTCAATGCTGGCTCCAATAATCGGGCCATGTTTCAGCCGGTTTTAGTCTGTTGACCAGGCAGCATGTCTTGGAGTTTGTGCAGTTTATTTGACCAGAAGTAGACAGTGGAGGTAATTTCCCAGATTTTTACTAGGTCTGGTGGGGTCCAGTTGGGACTAAAGAAGTCAATTTTAGCTGCATATCACCTTGCGGTTGGGGAAACATAAGCTGGAGAAGATTTTCCTATACTTTCTGATCTGGTGGGGTCCATTATAATGGAGAAAGTTCCAACAAGAACATACCATGTGTGAAAGATTTACTGAGGATCCATGCCAGCGCAATTGTGGACTTTTGGGGCTGAAGCTTTGTCTTATTAGGCACCTTGGTCAACAAGCTAAAATGGACAAGGAAAGGGGGATCGACTGGGGATATTAAAGGCTGTTATTTGTTTCCTATTTAGGTGTCAGAGATTTATTTCCTAATTGGTTAACTTACTGGTTAACTAATTAATTTCCTTTTTATTTAAGAAACATAGTTAGTTGTTATTTCTTGTTAAGCAAGTAGATCCATTTAGGAGAGTTAGTAAGTTTCCTATTTGGTTATTTCCTATTTTGAAAAGGCTTCTCAACCTATTTAAAGATTGTAAGGATTTAGCAAGTTTGATTAATGAAAGTTAGGGAGTTCTACTCTATGGCTGAGAAAGTCGCTTTTGAGAGGGTGAGATGCCCAAGACGTTGAGAGGGTAAGATGCCCAGGGCCAAGGGTGAGAGGCCTGACCCAAAACCATAGTTGTCAAGGCGTCATGGCAACCCAAGGCGGTGGAGAGGTGGCTAATCGATTTGACGATGAATCATCCACCACGGCATTGCCACGGTGATTAAATCGTCAATGTGTTATTTTTTATTCCCCCTATTTTCTAAAGTCATATAGTATATTACAAATAAATAAATAAATAAAATAAAATAAAAAATAAAAAAATTCAACATTAAGCAACATAAGTCATAAAAAAATCAACATAGTCACACTCACATCAAGTCATCAAAAATTAGTATGACCAAAAATATGTATTCAAAAACAGATATGATCAAAAAGCATATAAAGTAATGGGCTTGACACAAAACCCAATCCTAAATGTTGAGGTCATAAAGCACCTTGCAAAGTAAACGAATTAAAATTTAGGACCATTTGGCTGTAGGGCATCAGAATTTGCAATACTACATTATTGCAGCCAAATGATCCTTAACATCAAAGGACCTCAAGTTCAACATTAAGGACCATTTGGCATATAAAGTAAAAATTGAGTAGTATTGCAGACTTGCAGAGTTGCAATCTGCATTACTGTCCGAAATTAATTATTAATTCCAAAAAAACTGAGGATCATCACCCATATGGATCATGATGCTTTGACAGTTTGACCCCTTTTGTCATTGATGATATTTAATTCAACAACAATTTAATTAATACATAAATCTCTCTCTTTGAATCTAAGGATTAGATTAATGCAGAAACAGCTGGGATTGGATTAGATTATCTTTAATTTGGGATCGCATATTGGCTGAGCACTTGAGCATGAATTTTTAAAGTGCAGAGAAGCAGAATCAGAGAAGCAGAAGCAGAGGAGCCATAACCTAAGAAGAAGAAGAAGAAGTAGAGGAGCCATAACCTAAGTCGCCTCCACTATTATGGTGGCCGCCATTTGTGACTCACACTAATCGTAGCACCGATTTGCCTTTAATTTACCGCCAGGATGCCAAATTGCCGCCATGGCGTCGGCTCGGCAACACTGCGACATCCCGTGTCTAAACACAGCTGCTTGCCTCGGGTGCCAGGTTATAGCTGAGCACTGAAGGCAGCTGGGCTGCTTACTTGGCCAGTGAACTGTACACAGAGGGCAAGGTTACCCTACTTTGTCTATGTATATAAAGCCCAAGTGATGATAGGAAATGAGCCTACTCTGGGTTCCCAAGGTCAAGAACCCAACTGACTTCAGAACCTGGGGCAAATGACAGCTTGGTGGGCATAATTGAGACCACTGTCAGGTCAACCATGTCACCACCGGCTGACCACTGGCCCATTGGTGCCCACCTGCCAATAGTGTTGTACTGCTAAAAACTGCATCAAGTGTCTGTGGGCCCCACTGTCTTTATGAGCATGGACCAACCAGTGCCATAGACTGATAGGGCATCATACACTAGTCTTAGAACATCAAGCATGCAAAGAAATGGGTGGGCCCACACAGCAGTACAAGGAGTTGATTCAGTTTTAATTTTAAAAGCCCAAATCCAAACAGGCCATAGTGAATGAATTAAACCACTATAAAAAGGGGTCTTCTCTCATTTTCTCTCATTTGAACACCCTCTCACTACCACTATTATACCTGCTTTTCCTGCTATACACACAAGTATAAGGTGAGAATATTGTTACAATCCTAGAAACCTGTAATCAAATCAGAGAAATAGAGGAAGGAAGAGAAGAAGAAAAGACCAGAGAAGAGAGAGGTGCAATCGAAAGAGACTCCCAAAAGAGAGGAATGCCCTACGATCAGACCAAAATAGTATAATCGTAGGTTATGCCAGAAAACTTATATTAAATGGTGCTGAAGAAAAACCTAATCACAGAGATATGGGGCCAATAGGACATAAATTCCCCTATCGGCCCTGTCGCTGTTTAGGATTAGCGCCTAGCACTAAACTCAACACTCCCCCTTAAGCTGGAGCATACACATCACCCATGCTCAGCTTGGTACAACCATTACAAAAACTAGGAGCAAACAGAGATTTAGTGATCATGTCAGCCAGCTGATATGATGAAGGAACAAACGGGGTCTCAATCAGCTTTTTCAAAACAGCATCACAAACGAAGTGGCAGTCCACCTGATGTGCTTGGTCCTCTTATGGAAGACTGGATTGCTAGCAATGTACACCGCAGCTTGGTTGTCACAATACATCTTCATAGGCTTGGTTACTGGAAACCCCAACTCCAAGAGTCAAGACCGTACCCACATCAACCCAGCAGTGGTATGAGTCATAGCTCTGTATTCTGCTTCTGCACTAGACCGGGCAATGGTAGTCTGCTTCTTACTACGCTATGTAATCAGATTACCTCCAACAAACATGCAATAACCCGTAGTGGAGCTACGATCACTAGCAGAGCCAACCCAATCAGTGTCAGAATAGCAACTTAGTTTCATATGCCAATTAGGACAATAGATCAGCCCTTTTCCAGGAGCAGCCTTTAAGTAGTGAAGAACCCGAACAACCGCGTCCCAATGTGCTTTCTGAGGAGACTGCATGAACTGACCGAGGACTCCAACACCATAGGAGATGTCAGGACGAGTTATAGTAAGATAAATCAGCTTGCCAATCAAACTCCTGTACTGATGCACATCCTAGAGAGGTTCGTCATCATTAATTTGGTGAGGATCCATAGGGATATCAACAGGTTTGGATGCAAGCATACCATTGTCAGATAAAAGGTCCAACACATATTTCCTTTGAGACAGACTGATCCCTTTCTTGCATCGGATCACTTCAATCCCAAGAAAATAGTGAAGTTGGCCCAAATCCTTGGTCTGAAAGTGTTGCTGTAGATAAGCCTTCACTTCAGAAATTTCTACCTTATCATTACCAATAAGAATAATATCATCAACATAAACTACCAATACCACTAGTTTATCACCTCTACGACGAATAAAGACAGAATGATCAAAATAACACTAAGAAAATCCACAAGTTACTATGGTAGTACTGAACTTGTCAAACCATGCCCGAGGGGACTGTTTAAATCCATAGATAACCTTGTATAAGTGACACACACGACCTTTATTCTCCCCCTGAGCAACATAACTAGGAGATTGCTCCATATACACCTCTTCCTATAGGTCACCAATTCACCATACAAGAAGGCATTCTTGATGTCCAACTGAAATAAGGGCTAATCAAAGTTAACAGCAAGAGAAATAAGTAGATGAACAGAATTCAATCTAGCAACTGGGGAGGTCTTAAAATAATCAACCCCATACGTCTGACTATACCCCGTGGCAACCAGACTTGCTTTTAACCGCTCAACAGAGCCATTAGAGTGATACTTAACAATGTACACCCAGCGACACTTCACCAAATCCTTACCAGGAGGTAAATCTACCAGACTCCAGGTACAACGACTTAAGAGAGCATCCATTTTCACATCCATGGTAGCTTTCCATCCAGGGATACGTAGGGCATCATTATGAGTGCGGGGAATAGGGTTAGTAGAAAGTGACAGGGCAAGACCATGGATGGTCGAGGGAAGATGAGACATGGAAACAAAGTTATCAATAGGATACACAACCTTAAATTTTTGAGTGCAAGAGCTTGTACCTTTTCTTTAAGCAATTGGTAAGTCATCAGGCAGAGAAGGAGGAGGAGCTTCACCAGAGGAAGGCGACAATGGAGGAAGTGAATCATCTGGAGTATTGGTATCAACACTTAGCTATCTAACCTTCTTCTTGCGCTGATAAACCTATAAAGGAGGTGAGTCACTAGCACTAGGAGCATCAGGAAAGGGAATAAGAGAAGGAATGGGTGGAGAAGATGAAGAAGTCCACTCCATACCAGACTGAGACACCTGAGGAGGAAAAAATGATGTGCCTTCAAAAAAAGTCACATCGGCACTAACAAAGTTCCTCTGAATAATAGGGTCATAGCATTTGTACCCTTTCTGAGTACGTTAATAACCCAAAAAAATGCACTTAGTAGACCGAGGAGATAATTTATCTACTTGTGCATGCAAATTATGGACAAAACACACACACCCAAAGACTCGGGGAGGAACAGGAAAACTCGGCAGGGTAGGAAACATAATAGAAAAATGAGACCTATCTGAGAGAACTGAAGAAGGCATACGATTAATCATGTGACATGCAGTTAAAACCCCATCACACCAAAAATGTTTAGGAACATGCATATGTATCATAATAGATTGAGCTACCTTGAGGAGATGCCGGTTCTTACGCTTTGCTACCCCATTTTGCTGTGAGGTATAGGCACAACTAGTTTGGTGTATCATTCCACTGTTGGCACAAAAATCAGAAATATCATTTTGGGCATATTCTAAAGCATTATTAGATCGAAAAATCTTAATTAAAATGTCAAACTGTGTTTTTATTTCATTATAAAATTTCTAGAACACAGATAAAAATTCAGATTTGTCCTTTAACATGTATAGCCATGTAAGACGAGAATGATCATCCTCAAAGGTCACAAAATAGCGAAAACCAAATCTATTACTAACTCTGCAAGGACCTCATACTTCAGAATAGACTAAAGAAAATAAAAACGGACTACGAGACACAGAGCGAGATGGGAAGGACACACGGTGATGTTTTCCCAACTTACAGACCTCACATTTAAACCTAGGAAAAGACTTAAAACTAGGAAATAAAAGTTTCAACATAGACAAAGACAAATGTCCTAAACGACAGTGTCATTGGAAAGGAGTCACATCCCCAACAGCAGCAGTAGCAGCAACAGAAGAAGCAGGAGAGCCACAGTTGAGATAATATAAACCATCTTTTTCACGCCCTCCACCAATCATCTTCCTCGTGTGAAGATCCTGAAAAACACAGTAAGAGGGAAAGAAGGTTAATGAGCAATTTAATGAACTAACAGGGGGGCTGATAGGAACACCTTGTGGAACGACCTTAGACTTACTGCCAATCGGACTGGCTCCCACCCTTGAGGGATTTGTGGTGACTTTAATGTGGTAAGATTTAGCCATGAGAAGCAAGGTGGGGGAGGCCTTGACATCGCAAATGTAGAAGCCTTTAATGCCTGCATTTTTTATATTACTTTGGATGATCTTAGATGGTCGGGGATCAAATTTTCTTGGAACAAAAAAAAGTCTGGGCATTCCCGGATTTCCTGTATGCTTGGCAGATTCTTATTGAAGGAAGCTTGGCTAACTGCATTCCCTTCCTCCCACGCTTCTTTTGAAGCCCCGAATGTTTGTGAGCATAGTCCCATCTCCATCCTTATCCAACCTTACACCTCTTTTGGCCCCAAACCCTTCAAATTTTTTGACATGTGGACCACCCATCCGGACTATCCCAATACTGTCAAAGAAGCCTGGCTGAAGCTTGTCCAAGCCTTCTCCACTCCCCTCTTAGCCCTTGCCAGAAACCTGAGAAATGTTAAGGAAGCTCTTAAAGCCTAGAACACTAATACCTTCTGGAATATCTCTTCTCATGTTATTGCTTGCAGGGATAGGCTCTCCTCCATTCAGATGCAACTTCAGACTGACCATCTCAACCCCTCTAGCTACCACTCTTCTGGCCCAAGAGGAGAGTTTTTTTAAACAGAAATTTAGAATCAACTGGCTGGAGCTGGGTGACTCCAATACAGCTTACTTCTATAAATCAGTGAAAGCTAGAAACAATCTCAACTCTATCACCAAGCTGATTTCTCCTTAGGGAAACCAGGTTCACAAAGTTGACGAGATCAAGAAAGTTGTTGTGGACCATTTTGTGAACCTATTTGGGCCTTCCATTCCTATCGGCCCCCCATTTCGGATTCTCTTGAACAAGTTCATCACTGCCTCCATGTCTACTGTGTCTATGGCCATTCCCTCTAATGATGAGATCATTGTTGCCATTCTCTCCCATAAGGCCAGTAAAGCCCCCAGCCCTAATGGTTTCAGTATGGGATTTTTCTCATCCTCTTGGGATCTCATTAAGGACAATATAATCAAGGCAATCAGAAGCTTCTTCTTCAACCCAAGTCAAATTAAAGGGATCAATCATACATTCCTCTGCCTCATCCCTAAGAAAGAGGAAGCGGAGGCTATGAATGACTTCCGGCCAATCTGCTTATGTAATCTCCTCTACTAGTTCATTGCTAAGATCCTGGCAAATAGGATTAAACAAGTGGTGGGCTCTTTTGTTAGTAGCAATCAATCATCTTTCATCCCGGGAAGAAGCATCAGTGACAATATCCTTCTTTGCCATGAGATTGTTAGAGGTTTCGACAGGAAAGCTCACTCCCCAGCTACCCTTATAAAGATTGACATTCATAAGGCCTTTGACTCTTTGAAATGGGATTACACCATGAAGGTCCTTAATTCTATGGGGTTTCCCCTAGTCTTCTCTAATTGGATTTACCATTGTATTGCTAGCCCCCGCATTTCTGTGTTGGCCAATGGGAGCCCGACGGGGTACTTCGCCTCATCTGTGGGGATTCAGCAGGGCGCCCCCTCTCCCCTTACGTTTTTTTTCTGGCTATGGAGGTTCTTTCCAGAAGTTTGCAAGTGGCCAATGATCAGAACCACATCTCTGTCATCCCCAAATGTAAGGCTCTCAAGCTTACGAACCTGGCGTTTTCTGATGACTTGATGATCTTCTATAGAGCCGACTCCTCCTCTATACAGAACATTATGAGTTGCTTGAACCATTTTGCTACTTTGTCTGGTCTCCGTGTTAATCCGGCTAAGTCCCTTATTTTTCTGGCTGGGATCTCTGACATTGCCAAAGCAGCCATCCATGGCCAAATGGGTTTCTGTTTGGGTCAATTACCGGTAAAATATCTATGGCTCCCTCTCATTCCGTCCAGGCTCTCACCTCACCATTGCACCCCCATGCTTGACTTTCTTAAGAAGGGCCTTCAGCTGTGGAAAGGAAGGCTTTTATCATTTGCTGGCCGATTAGAGCTCATCAGATCAGTTCTTTAAGCTTCTTACATTTTTTGGTCGGGTACTTTTAGTTTGCCGGAATCCATTATATCCAGAATTGAGTCCATTTTTGCTTCCTTTTTGTGGAAAGGAAGTGAGTGCTCAAGATTCCTTCACCCTGCTAGTTAGGCAGCTGTTTGCCTTCCAAAGAATGAAGGAGGTTTGGGCCTCAGAAGGATCAAAGAGGTGAACTCTGCTGGAATTATCAAGTTGGCCTGGAAAATCATTTCCAGAAAGGATAGTATCCGGGTCAAGTGGGTGTACTCAAGCCTCCTCAGGAATGACTCATTTTGGACTGTGAAAACCCGGGCTGACGCTTCTTGGGCCTAGCGCAAGATCATGGCCACCCGCACCCAGCTCTCCTCTGCCATCTCCTCCCATGTTGGAAACGGGCTATCTACTTTCCTTTGGCTTGATCCTTAGCATCACAAAGGGGTTCTCTATCATGTTGTTAGTGGCAAAACATTTACTCCTCTGGCTTGCCCAAGCTAGCCTTGGTTGCTGACATTATATCTTCGGGTACTTAGGCTCCCCCAGCTCCCCTCTCGACTCAGCTAGCTGATATATGGAACTCCCTACCGTCATCTCTGTCTCCCAGAGGCAAAGGCATGATTCTATTATTTGGATATCCTCTTCATCCAAGATCTTCTCCACCAAGGCTGCTTGGGATTTTGTCAAAGTCCATGGTCCAGAATCCCCTTGGCACAAGCTTATTTGGTTTCTGCATCACATTCCCCAACATAGCTTCACAGCCCGAAGAGTTTTCACCAAATCATTACCTACGCATAGCTTCCTCTCCCATAGAGGCATCCCAGTTGATCCGATGTGTATCCTATGTGGTAATGAGCCAGAACCTGTAGATCATCTTTTCTTCACCTGCTCGGTCTCCAAATCCATATGGAAAATGATTCTTGCTAAGTGTTGGTCTACCAGTAAAAGAATACTCACTTTTCATAGAGAATGGTTGTGGATGGTCAAGAACTTCCTGATGGAGGGCCGGTAAGGGTAGAGAATAATTCTCTAAGATGGGTCTCAGAGTTTCAGGGAGAGAGAAATCGCACTAAGAAAGGGGGGGAAAAGAGAATCGCTCACACGCCCGCAGGCTTCACAAATACTCAAACTCAATTCATCTTTTTCAATCTATCCTCTAATTAAACGATTACATGCATTTAGTAAAAGAAAGCCAACATTAAAAGGAAACCTACTCTAATTCATAGTTTTTAAGGCACTGCTAAGGCGTCACCTTACCAGCGCCTTGGCACTGATGCGGTCTAGAGATGGTAAGGCAGTGCTTCGCCTTACGTGAAGTAGCGCCTTATGGGTTTTTTTTTTTTTAACACATTTTAAAATTACTTGATGAAGATCCAAATATAGATTTTTTATTGGTAGGTGTATGGTTTTGTTAATACTTGAGATGTATAGGATCAACTTTACTCCACCAAAAATAACCAAAACAAGCAAAACAAAAACACGATTCACAAACAGGGTTTGGATTTTGTCAAGGGTTTTAAGAAAGGGCTTTGAGAAGGAATCAAGGAACAAGGAAGAACCACTGATCCAGGCGACCATTTTGCTCTGGCAGTGGTGAGCTTCATTCTTCTTTAATAGGAGTAGAAATATAGTGGATGACCTTAGGGCTTAGGCACTCATTTTGGCATCATAGAGGTAAGTATAATATAATAAATACTTGTATTTTTTGTCTTTTTTTCTTTATATTTATACTTTTGTTTTATAATTATGTATTTATATTATATGTTAATATGTTATGATGATTGATGATTAATGAAGATGAACTTAGTTTATTCACTTTATTGATTTTTTTTCTTAATGAATATCTTTCAATGGTATGAATATGAACCTTTAATATTTATTTAACATATGAGTAATAGGATTAAACTAGGCTTTGAACCAAATAGATTGATTTTATAAAAAAAATTACACAGGAACGCTTTAGTTGATAAGGCGACGCTTTATGCCCGCCTTATCGCTAAGGCGACGCTTTATGCCCGCCTTATCGCTAAGGCGCTCCAAAAGACCCTCAAACGCCTCTGTCGCCTTACCGCATTAAAAACTATGCTCTAATTTGGAAACTCAAATTACTTGGAAACTAAATCCTAGTAGCTATCACCTACCTAAGTTACCGAACTAAAAGATTGCAGGAGAATAAAAATAAAATCCTAAAAAATCCTACTGGTCAAAGACTCAGTATGGGTCCAGTTCATCGTTTACTGGATACCCAGATGGGTATGGGCCGCTCCATGGGTGCATATCTACGTCAATTCCCCCGATGTTGAGAAAAACTCGTCCACGAGTTTTGTAGAACGGGAGAATCAACACCAATCGATCAGCATTCATCCTTACCTATATGAAATCACCATCGAAACCACGATCGAATGCTATGAAATCCACGACTCAAAGTTCTTTTTTGAAGTAGTGACTAAAAAAATAAAATCGATCGGTTCACTAAACAGATCAACCGATTTAAAATTTTCCATAAGTGGATCTTCAACTTCCAATGGGGCCATCATATCTTCTACCACTGGTGATTCATCTTCTGGTTCATCTACCTATTGTTCAACGACTGAAATCGCATAGTTGAAGGTAGAGTGTACTTGGGTTTTGATGTTCGTGCAATGTTGTAGAATTCCATCGAGCTTCACTTGAATCAATTGCATTTGTTGACGGATATCCAATAAAAGATTGAGATCCATCGGTCACCTTTGCTTTATTTTGTTTTTTTTAGGGGATGGTAGAATTGTAAATATTGGAAGTTTACTTTAGGCCACAAAGGCCTAAAGATATCACGTGTGGAGCAAGGATATAGTTGGAAATAAGGGAAAAATAAGGGCTAAAAATGATAAAAGATAATGGGACGGTGGTGTGGGGAATAAGCAGAGTTAAAGAGGGGTAGTTCTGGAAAAGAGGAATTAGAAATAAAAAAATCGATAAGTATTTGAAATACCATAACCGACAAGGTCTCTACGATGGGATCAAACGATGGGATCAAGTGATGGGAGAAATCAGGAACCAGGTATGCCGCCGATCCTCTCTCTCTTCTCGTCTTCTCTTCTCCTTCTTCTTGTCTTCTCTTCTCCTTCTGTTTTGGTGTTTCTCTTAGCTTCTCTCTTCTTCGACTTCTTTCCCTTTTTTTTTTCTGTTGGAACCCTGGAGAGGGGTTCGACTGAGAAGAAGTTCTAGGTATGGCTCGGCTTTTCTCTCTTCTACTCTTCTTCTTCTTTTCGTTCGATCTCTTTATCTCCTTTCTTCTTTTGCCCTTCTTTCTCTCTGCTATGCTTTTTTTTTTTTTTTAATTGCTGTCAGAACCCTAGAAAAGGGGGCTCAATCCGAAGGAAGTTGGGAGAAAGAGGGGGGTGAAACAGGGGTCGAATTATTTTTTTTTTTTTTTTACTATTCTCAGTCTCTTTAGAAACCAGAACAGAATGGGAAGGGGAGAAGAGAGATGGAGGAGAAGGAATGGGGATCCTTGGGCTCTGATACCAATTGATGGAGGGCCAGTAAGGGTAGAGAAGCATTCCCTAAGATGGGTCTCAGAGTTTCAGGGAGAGGGAGAAATCGCACTAAGAAAAAGGGGGAAAAGAATCGCTCACACACGCCCGCAGGCTTCACAAATACTCAAACTCAATTCATCTTTTTCAATCTATCCTCTAATTATTTGATTACATGCATTTAAATAGTAAAAGAAACCCAACATTAAAAGGAAACCTATTCTAATTTGGAAATTAAATCCTAGTAGCTATCACCTACCTAAGTTACCGAAATAAAAGATTGCAGGAGAATAAAAATAAAATCCTAAAAGATCCTACTGGTCAAAGACTCAATATGGGTCCGGTTCATCGTTCACTGGATATCCAGATGGGTATGGGCCACTCCATGGGTGCATATTTACATCACTTCCGTGGCAAATCTACCTGTGACATGGTGGGGAAGCTCGCCTTCTGTGCAACAATCAACCAGATCTGGATGGAAAAAAATCATTGAAAATGGACCTACAACTCTCGCTCCCTAAATAAGATTTGGAGTTCCATCTCCTTCGATGTCAAGGCAAAGATCTCCTGGATGTCCTCCTCCTATAATCCTTCTATAAGGAACTGTCATAATGTCTATTCCTGGGAGCTGCCCAGCTCCATTATCAGGAATGCCCCATCTTGAGTTGGTCCTTCTTTCTCTCCTCCCCCCCCCCCTTTCTAGGGGTTGCATGTTTTTTTCTTTCTCCTTGGTAATGAATTATTTATTCACCCAAAAAAAAAAGTCATCAACAATCAACATTAAGTCACATCAAATCATAAAAAATAACATTAAGTGACATTAAGTCATAAAAAATCAACTTTAGAGAAATGCTCTTAATTTATAATAAGTTTGACTGGCCAAATGATTCTACGTTTTACATAAGACTTTTTGCATTAGGTATAGCAAAAAACTAGCTTTCCAACAAGTCTAAGGTTACTTAAATCTGAGTTATAATGACAAAGTTATGTTCTAGTCAAACATATTTTAAAGTACGTGAATGTTGTTAAACTCGCATTAATGAAAATAATGTTATAGACATCAAAACAAAAGATTATTTTACCGGACCTTTAGTTTTTAGCAATGTTTTACCATGATAAGATTTATACAATTTTCAGAATTGAGAAAAACTCCAACATTTGAAAATTGAAAATCCCCACACAACCAAAAATCCAATTTTTGTTCTCAGACCAAGGGGTTGACATTTTAACCTTTTGGAATTTGATTTTTAAACTATTTTTATTGGATAAATAGGAGGTGTTTGCTTATTTATGAATAATATATTAAGTAAATGAAATAATAAATATGAAAACATAAATAAGTGCTAAAATATAAGGCAACAGTCATGGTTCGAAATCTCGTTGAAATTTCGGAATCATTTTTTTTTTTTTTTTTTTTTGCCGAATTGAAATAAGGCCCGAAATAACATTTGTACAAAATTTCGGTATCTTTCCTGTCTCTGTACATTCCATATGTTATAAATACCATATCTCAGTCGAAATTTCAACTGTCTCACTTGTCTCGGTGGTTTCGGTTCCATTTGCATATTTTGAAGGAAAAACAGTCCAACAAGCCTAGCCATATCATCACACATTTTGACTTCCATTGGACTACTACAAGATCTACACATTCAACGCTTAGGAGGTAAAGTTCTATCTCCAAAACCCAGTGAAATTTTCAAAACAATTCGACAGTTGCTACCAAACAAAGGTGCAACTCAAACACTGTCATGTCTTAATATTTTTGCATTTTTATGTTCTAAGCATGTTTATTAACCTTAAAATAAGTTACCCACCAAGTTTCAGGTCAAAATATGGCCGTTTGACCACCGAAACAGTCAATGGAAACAAAAAAATACACCATTTTGGCCGAAATTTCTCCAAAACGAAACAAAATTTCAGTTTCTGAACCCACCGAAACACCGAAATGAAATGAAATTTCGAACCTTGGCGACAGTCATATAGGCCCTAAGCAAATCGCCTAGACGCCAAGGCAGCGCCTTGGCAATGCCTTGACAACTATGCTCATGTTTGCACACCATGTTCCTTCTCAGTATTGGAGTGATGTTGTCCACTTGTCCTTACCACTACCCATCTTATCAATCACATGCCGATTGCTGACTCGCATTTTGGATTCTTGTGCTCTGGTTGATGTTTTGCAAGGGTCTTCCTCCTTTATTATTCCCACTAAGATCTTCGGTTGTGTATGTTATACTCAAAATCATCATTCTTTTGGGAAGCTGGAACCCCGCGGCCTTGAATGTATCTTTTTGGGTTACTCGGCCACTCAGAAAGGCTAAAAGTGCTATCATCCTCCAACACGGCATACCTTGGTGACTATGGACATTGTCTTTCTTAAGTCCCTATCGTACCACTCATCGCCACCTCTTCAGGGTGAGTCTGGTACTATAGATGATGAAGATGTGTCGATTCTTGCTCCACCTCTACATCTTGCTCCGTCTGACGAGACACAGGTTCAGGCTCAGGGAGAGACTCCACGTCAAGTACAGGGGGAGATTAGTCTAGTTATGGTTCAGGTTCAGATCCAGAAGAAGATTGATGATCCAAATCTTCAAGTCTATCAAAGGAGTCGAACTAAAGGTAAGGGCAAGAAAATTGGCACCACCACCACTACAGCACCATTACTCACCCCATTTCCATCCCTTGATCCAAAGCCAATTACTCCATCTAGTAAGGTTTCTTCTCCCAAGTCTTCTTTTGAATTAGCTATTACTCTTCGCAAAGGTACTAGGACTTGTACTCAACACCCCATGTCTCATGTTGTCTCTTATGATTCCGTTTCTCCTTCCTATTATACTTTTGTCTCCTCTCTTTCCTCTGTTTCTATCCCACAGAAGTGGCAGGAGACTTTTGCAGACACAAAGTGGAAGGCATCGACGATGGAAAATAAAAGCCTTGAAGAAAAATGATACATGGGATTTAGAGGTACTTCCTCCAAGCAAGAGATTAATTGGTTGTAAATGTATCTTCGTGGTCAACTAGATGGATGGTATAGAAGACAAATATAAATCAACGCTTGTAGCTAAAGGTATTATACAAACTTATGGGATCAACTACCAGGAGACCTTTTCCCCAGTTGCAAGACTAAACATTATTCAAGTTCTATTATCTTGTGTTGTTAATCTGGGATCTATAGCAGCTTTATGTCAAGAACACTTTTCTTCATAGAGAACTTGAGGAGGAGGTACATATGGATATCCCTCCAGGTTTTTAATGTGAAAAGACTTATAGCAAAGTCTGCAAAATAAAGTGTGCACTCTATGGGCTGAAGCAATCTCCTCGGGCTTGATTTGGCAGGTTTTATGAGGCTATGATTTCTGTAGGGTATAAGCAATGTAATTCCGATCATACCTTTTTTATTAAAAGATTCGGCAATAAGGTCGCTATCCTCATAGTCTATGTTGATGATATTGTAGTGATTGGAAATGAGGCTAATGAGATCTCCTATCTCAAGAGCTTTCTGGGACTAGAATTTGAAATAAAGGATATAGGAAAACTAAAGTACTCTCCTGGGATTGAAATTTATCGCTCTTCAAAAGGCATTATGTCCTTGCTCTTTTATCTGAGACTGGTTTGTTGGGTTATCATCCTTGTGACACACCTCTAGAAGCTAATACTCGACTCAAGGATAAAGAAGGTGAACCAATTGATAAGGGCCACTACCAGCGGTTAGTGGGAAAATTGATTTATCTCTCACACACACAACTAGATATTGCTTTTGCAGTGACTTAGGTAAGTCAATTCATGCATGACCCTTATTCCACTTATATGGAGGTTGTTCTTTGTATTCTTCATTATCTGAAGTCAGCCCCTGGAAAAAGGATTCTTCTATGTCCTCATGATCATCTTTGAGTTCCGGCCTACATCGATGTTGATTGAGGAAGATCTCCTGATATGAAGTTTACTTCAGGATATGTTACATTTGTAGGTGGTAACCTTGTCACACAAAGCAAGAAGTAAAATGTGGTGGTAAAGTGTAGTGCTGAAGCAGAGTTCCACGCTACGGCACAAGGAATCTGTTAATTACTGTGGCTCAAAAGCTTACTCCAAGTCCTGGGTGTGTGTGATGGGGACATCAAGACGTACAGCCGTAGGAAGAAGAAGACCCAACCTTCTTTGTGGTGGGAGGATTAGAAGGAGGAAGAAGAAGAAAGAAGAATAAAAAAAGAAAGAAAAGGAAGGCACGATCCAGCCTTCCCAACGCTGGATCGAGTCCTCTCCTTCCTTTCTTTGCCAAGATTGTGTGGCCCCCACCAAATCTGATATGTTAGTAGTTTTAATTCCTAGGATTTTTCCAAGATTGTGTGGCCCCCACAAAATCTGATATGTTAGTAGTTTTAATTCCTAGGATTTTGTTTATTTAAGTCATTGAGTTAAGTAGGAAACTAAATAACATTCCTATTTGTTTTTTTTAGGAAACTTCTTTATTTCTGAGATTATGTTCCAAGATTAGCCTTTTCTTTTTTAGTAATTATCCTATTATTTATGTAAGGCCATTGGCCATAATGAAGATTCATTGAATGAAGAAATTTGAAAGAAAAGAAAGCTCCCAAACCCCCCCCCCCACGATTCATCCTTCTTGCTGCCCTCTCCTTCTCGTTTCTAATCTCGCCCCTCCCCTCTTTTTCTCGCTAACCTCTCTTTTCATCTCTCTTTCGCTGCCATTGTCCCTCTCTGTTGCTGCTGCCCTGCCGCAGCAATTGTTCGCAGTAACTGAAGGCCTCCTCCATCAAATAGACCCCACCTGGGTTGCTACTGGTCTCCTCATCACTGACTGGGCTGCTGCTGAACAGTATACCATTGAGCTGGACATTTCTCCTTCGTCAAATAAGGTGGACTGCACCTCTATTTTGGAGGACTTCGGCTTCTACATTTCTTCTCAGATCGGGACAGCAAGAAGGTAAGTAAAACCCCCATGTTCCACATCCATTGACTGCCTATTATCCCCATTATCTCCCCCACTGAAATCTGAAATTAATCTCTGTTTTTCAAGCCATCTATTTTCTGCTGAAACCTGAAATTAATCCCTACTGTTTTACCTTATTAGTTGACTGATTTCAGAGAACTGCGTGGGTTGCTTATTATGCTTAGTGTCTTGATTGATTTGTGCTAAACCTAACACACAGTTGCTGCCATGTTCCCTTCCCCATACCCCCATTTGACGCTTGGGTAGTTTGAGTGTTTTTCATGCTTAGATTATTATTGACCAATGCTGCCCTGTTAATTAGTCTTTTTTCTGAACCCAACCCAACTCAAGACCTATTGAGTATTCCTTACTCTAGTGGGTTGACCCCTTGTAGGAAACCTAGCTGCCTAGGCACCCTTCCTACATCATCTTGGTATCAGAGCATGGTTTTGTCTAGGTTTAAGGTAATTAGGTACTGCTGTCCCTTGTTTACATGTCTTACCTTTTGAGGTCTAGTCTCCGTCACCATCTGTCCGTGGTCGAATCTGAGCTAAGAAAGCAATACCATAGATTAGAGGACACCCTTTTCTTTCTTAAGTTGGCGGGACCAAATAACATTGGACGTTATTCCCTTCAAAAGCATATACTTGATAGGGAGATTTATGACCTCAAGATTAAGAGGGCTACCTACCTGTCTCAATTGGAGACTCTGAGTAGACCTTGAGTCTTTGGTGGCAACCGTACCATTGGCAGCCCATCTCCTTATGTCCACTCGTAGTGGTAGAGCATACCAGGATATGTCTGACCCCCTTAGCACCTCCACCCAATCCGAGCAACTGGCTGAATTCATGAAAGCCGTTCAAGCCATACAAGAGACACAAGTTGTCCATCTCCAAGCCCTTACTGATAAGTTGGCTGCCCTAGAGACAAGTGCCCAAAATCCTGATGGACGGCAAGGCCGTAGCACAACTGGCACTGAACCTAAGGGCAGAGGCCCTAACCCTGAGGAAGTAAACGAAAATAACCAGACTGATGGTTATGACCAGATAGGGGATAACTTCCAAGGCCTAAGGCATGGTAGGGATCAGGGTAGGGGTCGAGGCCCACCGCCAAGACGCCAAACCCAATATGGAGATGATGAGGGCTATGAGCATAATGATAGGGGCTTTGATGTTAGACGGATAATTAAGGTAGATGCCCCTACCTACGATGGTCAGATTGATGCTAGGATCCTTCTGGATTGGATCAAGCAGATGGATAGGTACTTCGATTTCTACGATATGCTAGAGGAAGTCCGCTACCGATTTGCTAAGTTCAAGCTTATTGGAGCTGCCCAGGACTTCTAGACCACCTAGGACTTGAGCCAATCACCACCTGGGTAGAAATGCAAGAGCGGCTCAAGAGGGAATTCTTGCCTATCACTTATAGGCTCCAGTTGTTGAATGAAGTGAATACCCTGAAGCAAGGGAAGTTGACCGTGACCGAATACATGAGCAAGTTCAATAAACTGAAAATTAGAAGCCGTATTCGGGAGGATGTTGAGCAGACACTATCCAGATTCCTTACCGGGCTCAACTCTGAAATTCAGTCTCGTATGGCACCCCACCTGGTGCGAGACGTTCCACAGGCCTTCAGGTTAGGCCTTGAGGTGGAATCCTCCATGAGAACTTATTCTCAGAGGAAGAGCTTCCAAGCTGGGGAGTCTCAATTTAGAAAACCACCCTAAGGCTCAACTGGATTCCCAAAACCCCCTGCTGCACCACAGCATCAATTTGACAACAAGGGTAAAGAAATTTTGGGAAAAGCACCCAAGAGTAGTGGGCAGCAACTGTGCTTCAAGTGTCGTGGGTTTGGTCACTTCTCCAGAGAGTGTCCCAATAGGAATCTTTATGTAGGAGAACAGACCCCTGAAGAAAGTTACCAAGAGGATTTTCAGGACTATGAGTATGAGGACCATAGACCAGATGAGACCAGATCTGACGAGGACACCGAGGAGGCCGGTGACCTCAAACTCGGCATTGTGCGTTGCATGGTCTCACAACCTAAGGGTAGCGATGATTGGCAACGAACTAATATTTTCATCACTTACACATGTCATCAGGGCAAGAATTGCCATGTCGCCATAAACAGCGAGAGTTGCATGAATGTGGTCACCAAGAGCGCTGTTGCTCAAATGGGCCTCAAACCTGAACCCCGCCCCAAGCCTTACAGGGTTGCATGGGTTGATTAGTCCACCATTCCCATTAATCTAAGGTGCTTAGTTCCCCTACACTT
The DNA here is from genome assembly GCF_013358625.1 of Macadamia integrifolia. Lineage (NCBI taxonomy): Eukaryota > Viridiplantae > Streptophyta > Magnoliopsida > Proteales > Proteaceae > Macadamia > Macadamia integrifolia. The sequence goes on from NC_056557.1 coordinate 15,813,402, forward strand.
TGTAGGATATGAAGATCGAGTGTTGTGTGATGTCCTAGAGATGGATGTTGCCCACATCATTCTAGGTAGACCCTGGTTATATGACCGGGATGTCACCAATTACGGGAAGTCTAACACCTATGTCTTTGAGTTCAAAGGGAAGAAGATCACACTAACCCCCAGTGCCCCTAGGGAAATTAGGGTTCCAGAACAGAAGGGAAGTACATCCAAATACACCCCCACCAAAACACTCAACATTTTAAATCAACAACAATTTGAAGGAGTGTCACGAGTCAGGGGTGATTTATGCTCTAGTTGCCGTACAGAGTAATACCGATAGGTCACGCTTATTCACTGAGGCTCCTAGAGAAGTGCAACCCTTGTTGAGGAAATTCAAGAGGTTATTCCCTGAGGAACTACCTGATGAGTTACCGCCTATGCGTGACATCAGCACGCTATTGACTTAGTTCCAGGATCCTCTCCCGAACTTACCCCATTACCGAATTAATCCCAAAGAACACGCCGAACTCAAACGGCAAGTGGATGAACTGTTGTAGAAGGGATTCATTAGGGAAAGCATTAGCCCGTGTGCTGTACCTGCCTTGCTCACGCCAAAAAAAAATGGCACCTGGCTTATGTGTGTTGATATTAGGGCCATCAATAAGATCACCATCAAGTATAGGTTCCCTATCCCTAGGCTTAATGACATGTTGGATATGATGGCCAACTCTTCGATCTTTTCGAAGATTGATCTCAAGAGCGGGTACCACCAGATTAGGGTTAGGCCTAGAGATGAGTGGAAGACAGCCTTCAAGACGAAGGATGGCCTCTTTGAGTGGTTAGTCATGCCTTTTGGCTTGTAAAATGCACCTAGCACCTTCATGAGGATAATGAATCAAGTGCTTCAACCATTTATTGGCAAGTTCCTTGTGGTTTACTTTGATGACATCCTCATCTATAGTAAGACCCCATCTTCCCACTTAGATCACTTACAGAAGGTTTTTCATGTGCTCTAATAAGAGAAACTCTATGTCAACCTCAAGAAGTGCACCTTCATGAGTGATCAAGTCATCTTCCTGGATTTGTTGTGTCAGCTCAGGGAGTATCTGCTGACCCTGAGAAAGTGAGAGCGATTGTAGAGTGGCCTGAGCCAACTAACATTCATGAGGTACGAAGCTTTCATGGTTTAGCCACTTTCTACAGAAGATTCATCTACCGGTTTAGTTCCATTATGTCTCCTATCACCGATTACATGAAAAAGGAGTTTCAATGGACTAAGAGTGCTACGAAGGCCTTTAATGTGATTAAAAAGCTTATGACTGAAGCTCCAGTCCTGCGCCTCCCAGATTTCCCTAAGGTCTTCGAAGTGAATTGTGATGCATCTGGTATTGGGATAGGTGGTGTCCTAGGACAAGAGGGCCACCCTATTGCCTATTTTAGTGAGAAGCTTAATGAAGCTAGGCAACGATATTCCACATACGACAAGGAATTCTATGCAGTTGTCCAATCATTGCGCTATTGGCGACATTACCTTTTATCGCAAGAATTCGTGCTATTCTCTGACCACCAAGCTCTGAGATACCTGAGTGCCCAAAAGAAACTTAACCAGAGGCATGCCAAGTGGGTTGAGTTTCTCCAAGAGTACACTTTTGTACTCAAGCACAGACCTGGTGTTGAGAATACTACTGCAGATGCACTGAGCCGGGTGAACATGTTCCTCATTCGCACCAATGCTAGGACTCGGGCTAGTGTGCTACTCCAGCCAATGAGTGTAGAGGTTGTAGGGTTCGAGCGAGTAAAGGACCAATACTCCATCTGTCCTGATTTTAATGAGCCGTTCACTTCCTTGAATGAAGGCAACCGAGTCAACCGCTCGGACTACCTACTTAGGGAGGGCTTTCTTTTTAAAGGAAGCAATTTGTGCATTCCCAAGACTTCACTCCGAGATTTTCTGATCTGGGAATTGCATGTTGTGGGAGTCGCTGGCCACTTCGGTCGTGATAAGACCATCACCCTCGTTGAGGACCGATTCTTTTGGCCAGGACTGAAGAGGGATGTTGCTAGAGTTGTGAGTCAGTGCAAGACATGCCAGACCGCCAAACAACAAAAGCAAAACACGGGTTTATACACTCCCCTACCCGTTCCCCATTCCCCTTGGCAGGACCTTAGCATGGACTTCGTGCTTGGTCTACCAAGAACTTCGAGAGGCCATGATTCTGTTTATGTGGTTGTGGACCGCTTCTTGAAGATGGCCCATTTCATCCCATGCTTTAAGACCTCCGATGCATCCATAGTAGCCAAACTTTTCTTTAATGAGGTTGTCAAGTACCATGGGTTACCCCTCACCATAGTGTCCGATAGGGATGTTAAGTTCACTAGTCATTTTTTGAGGACCCTATAGCGGATGATGGGCACGAAGCTCCGTTTCTCCTCCGCTTTCCACCCTCAGACCGATGGCCAGACAGAGGTCAATAAGAGCTTAGGGAATTTATTGCGTTGCCTCATAGGAGAACACCTTACCAGTTGGGATCGAGTCCTTAGCCAGGCTGAGTTTGCATATAATAGTTCTAAGAACCGTACCACTAGTCTGTCCCCCTTTGAGATCTGTTCAGGATACCAGCCTCGGGCACCCATAGACCTTATCCCAGTCGTGTCTAGTTCTAGGACCTCCCAGTCAGCCGAATCTTTTGCTCAGCATATACATGATTTGCATGCAGTATAAGGAGACAGATAGAACTGAGCAATGAGCAATACAAATCGAAGGCAGATGTGCACAGAAGGCTACAAGAGTTTCAAGAGGGTGATATGGTGATGGTAAGAATCAAGCCGCAACGTTTTGTTAGAGGAAAACGAGCAAGCTACATGCTCGTAGCATAGGTCCGTTCAAGGTACTCAAGAGGATAGGTGCCAATGCGTATGTTCTTGATCTGCCAGCTAGCATGGAGATCAGCAATATTTTCAATGTTGAAGACCTAGTCCCATACCATGGTACCTCTACCTTTACCCCTTTCTATCCTGATGACCTTGAAGACTTCTGAGCCAAGCCAACCACTTCCCCCCACCTCATTACCACATGTTCCGATGGTTTAAAGTATCTCCGATACCGATACGATACCCTCCGATACGTATCTTAAATTTAGCCGACCGATACGATACATGGAATTTTTAAAATTCTTTCATATCGATATATCCTACGATACATACCGATATGCACCAATACACTATCGATACGTACTGATACTCTATGAAAAATATAAAATCAAGGTGAAATATACGTTTCGGTATGTGTCGGTACGTATCGGTGAGTATTTGTATGTATCGATCAGTACGTATCGATGAGTATCAGTACGTATTGGTGAGTATCAGTATGCATCGATCAGTATGTATCGGTGAGTATCAGTACGTATCGATGAGTATCGGTATGTACCGATACAGTGCCCTACGGTCATATAATGGCCAAGATGGGTATTTTTTTAGAAAACACAATTTTTTGAGGGGTTTTTGTTCCAAAGTTCCTGCCAGCCATTTTTTTCTCTAACTAAAGTGAAAATCAAGGTTGGGAATAAGGATTTTACATTTATGGGACAACTACAAACCTTGAATTCTTAGTGCGATACCCTCACTTTAGTGTTTATGCATAATACATGTTATCAATAGCTTTTTTTAACAAATTTTTTATGCAAAAGTGTTTAAAAAGGTGTTTCATATCCATTTATGTGCGTATCTTTAGCGTATCTCTGATACGATACGATATCCTCCGATACGTATCTTAATTTTAATTGACCGATACAGCGACCGATACCGATACTTTAATCCTACTGTGCCTAAGGTCACGAGAAGAACTGAAGAAGTTGAGGAAATCCTTGATGAGAGGATTGTGTCCATACACACTGGAGGTTCTAGAGAGTTCTTGTTCAAGTGGCGTGGACGTCCGAAAATTGACAACACCTGGATCACAATGCAAGAAGTCCAACAACTCAACCCAGACCTACTTGAGTATTATATGAGCTTTAATTCACCGGAGGTGAATTCTTCCAAGCCGGGGAGAGTTGATGGGGACATCAAGACATACAGCCGAAGGAAGAAGAAGACCCAACCTTCTTTGTGGTTGGAGGATTAGAACGAGGAAGAAGAAGAGAGAAGAATAAAAAAAGAAAGAAAAGGAAGGCTGGAGCGCTGGATTTAGTCCTCTCCTTCCTTTCTTTGCCAAGATTGTGTGGCCCCCACCAAATCTGATATGTTAGTAGTTTTAATTCCTAGGATTTTTCCAAGATTGTGTGGCCCCCACAAAATCTGATATGTTAGTAGTTTTAATTCCTAGGATTTTGTTTATTTAAGTCATTGAGTTAAGTAGGAAACTAAATAACACTCCTATTTGTTTTTTTTAGGAAACTTCTTTATTTCTGAGATTATGTTCCAAGATTAGCCTTTTCTTTTTTAGTAATTATCCTATTATTTATGTAAGGCCATTGGCCATAATGAAGATTCATTGAATGAAGAAATTTGAAAGAAAAGAAAGCTCCCAAACCCCCCCCCCCACGATTCATCCTTCTTGCTGCCCTCTCCTTCTCGTTTCTAATCTCGCCCCTCCCCTCTTTTTCTCGCTAACCTCTCTTTTCATCTCTCTTTCGCTGCCATTGTCCCTCTCTGTTGCTGCTGCCCTGCCGCAGCAATTGTTCGCAGTAACTGAAGGCCTCCTCCATCAAATAGACCCCACCTGGGTTGCTACTGGTCTCCTCATCACTGACTGGGCTGCTGCTGAACAGTATACCATTGAGCTGGACATTTCTCCTTCGTCAAATAAGGTGGACTGCACCTCTATTTTGGAGGACTTCGGCTTCTACATTTCTTCTCAGATCGGGACAGCAAGAAGGTAAGTAAAACCCCCGTTCCACATCCATTGACTGCCTATTATCCCCATTATCTCCCACTGAAATCTGAAATTAATCTCTGTTTTTCAAGCCATCTATTTTCTGCTGAAACCTGAAATTAATCCCTACTGTTTTACCTTATTAGTTGACTGATTTTAGAGAACTGCGCGGGTTGCTTATTATGCTTAGTGTCTCGATTGATTTGTGCTAAACCTAACACATAGTTGCTGCCATGTTCCCTTCCCCATACCCCCATTTGACGCTTGGGTAGTTTGAGTGTTTTTCATGCTTAGATTATTATTGACCAATGCTGCCCTGTTAATTAGTCTTTTTTCTTGCATGTTAAATCTGTACTTTGCTGCGCAACTTTGAACCCAACTCAATTCAAGACCTATTGAGTATTCCTTACTCTAGTGGATTGACCCCTTGTAGGAAACCTAGCTGCCTAGGCACCCTTCCTACATCAGTTTGTGTTCGTCTTCGTCTTCCAATGATGTTGTACTGTGATAACAAAGCAGCGATTAGCATGCTATTAACCCAATACAGCAAGATCATACCAAGCATGTGGAAATTGACACACTTCATCAAGGAGAAACTAGAAAATGGACTGATTTGTGTACCTTTCGTGAAGTCTGGAGATCAGTTTGTTGATGTCTTTACTAAGGAATTGGGTGGAAATATTTTTCATCCTAATTTGTTCAATTTGGGCATGTGTGACATCTATGCTCCAACTTGAGGGGGAGTGTTGAATTATATAATTTATATCGCAAGGGCATACTGGGCTCCCCCCCCTAGCCGACTCATTAATTAGTCGGTTATGAGGGGTATATTTGTAATTCTCTCCTCTCTTCTTTTATTATAAATAAAGAGCTTGGCTGGACTCATAACCATCCATCCAAGCATTCAGTCCTATTTCTTGTTGTTAACATGTACCATCAATATCAAGAAAATGAAATAAAAAGAATGGAAGTAACAAGATATAGACTCAAGATGGAAGAACCCATTGATCAGTAATTGTCAAGATGTCGCCTAGGCATCAGTGCCTTGGTCCGCTAGGAGCCTCGGTGGTGTCTCCTTGCGTCCAGGCCCCCTCCAACGATGATCATTGTGACTTTTATGTTTTTTCAGAAACAAGAGGTCATTAATGACTTCAGTATCAGATACAAGCACATAACAACCACATGCATGGTACGCAATGGAAGCAATAGAATGTGAATTAGGGATAAGGTAATACCTTTATCAAATCATCAATTAAATGGGCCTCTTTAATAATTTTTTGGCGGTTGATTATAAGGATTGCAGCAACACAGAACACAGCTAATTCATCATCCCCATTCCTCGTTGATGTTACTTCAGTGCTCATATGACTGATGTGGTCATTCCTAGACCAAAAGTTCCTTGTTGTCAATCCACAAAAAGGAGGACGTCTTGATGCTGACTTCATTTCAAAGTTACCAGAAATGGAGCACTGTACATTCACACGCTTTGATCGTGAGCCACCCTTTGAATTTCCGTTACTATTCCCAGCACTTTCTTCTCCTGTTTCAGAGCCAGAATTTCTTGGAATCTTTACTATTAATGACTCCATACAACTCTCCTCTAATTCACGAGCCACAGATACATCAAAGTCTGCAGCCCACATCATCTGCAGAAAAGAAAGGATGACCATAGAATAACATTTCTGCTAATAGTGAACAACATTATAAAGAGTTTAAAGCTAAATTGGGTGTATATGTGAATGGGGGAATCCAGTTTGGATTCTAATTATCAGACAAACATTGAAGAAACATCACAATATATTTGTAGAACCCAATGGCCCACAGCTCGTTCGTCATATGTAATCCAGCTTACAAGCTGCAATAGCAGCAAGATTTTCAACAAACGTCAAAACCAATATCCATTAACAAATAATTCGACTTAGTGAAGAGAATTGGTGTGTTTTAGGTAAGAAAAAGAAGAGGAATCAGAAGAGAGAAAGAGGAGAGGGAAAATGGTAGAAAATGTGAAAGAGGACTAGGGCTCTCTCCATTTATTATTTATATTCTATCAATATAATTATAAGTATTCACATTACAATTATGGCATATGCCTATTGCACCAAACAGAAAAGCCTCTATTATATTAGTATTCTCAAGTCACCTCCCCCCCCCCCCCCAAAAAAAAAAAGCCGTGCATATGTTTATGAAAAACCTTGGCTTACCCAAAATCCTTTGAAAGTACCAACCATTAACACCTCCGGTCAAGGATGCAAGGAAGCTGGTCTCTATCTTAATGTTTATGTGTATACTAAGCAAACAAATACAGAATTTACCAACAAACAGCCTATCAATTTCATTATGCATGGTTCTACACAGGATTTTCACCAATACTCATGGAAGCTTTTTGTCACTATGGCTCCATATTTTAATAGGTAAAAGAAATGTAAAAAGAAAAGTTTGAATGTAAAATCCAACTTTTTTGTATTGACTGTACCCGAAGATTTTCCTTTTATGCAAATTTTACGTGGAAACAAACAGAAAGAATATAGAAGTAGCTGGCTCTTTGAATGGGTTGTTACATCCGTATCCAAAATCCCAGTCTAATTTCAACTTTTGGTTACCAGAGTTAAAATATGCGAATGGACAGGAACAATGAGATGTGAGATGAGGAAGAATATAGAGAAGTAGAAGAGGGAGAAGAGAGAGAATCGATGGAGGTTGGAAATAGTGTATTGTGTGAGATAATCTCACCTACACCAATATATCCTTTACTAATATATTTACAAGGAATTACACATACCTCCCTGAGGAGGAAAAGGAAAATAAAACATAATGAGATAAATTACAATACTGCCATTAGGCTAATATAACTAATATCTCTAACACTCCCCCTTAAGCTGGAGAATAAATATCATGCATTCCTAGCTTGGGCAGTAGAGAACTGAACTGATGATGAACAAGACCCTTTGTGAAGATATCAGCCAGCTGATTTCCAGTCCTCACAAAAGGTGTGCATATGTAACCGGTGTCAATCTTCTCCTTAATTAAGTGTTTGTCCACCTCTATGTGCTTCGTCCTGTCAGGCTGCACAAGGTTATGGGCTATACTTTGGTAGCCTTGTTGTCACAATAAAGCCTCATAGGTGCCTCAGTATCAAAACCCAATTCTTGGACAAGCCTTATCAACCAGAGAAGCTCACACACACCATGAGCCATAGCTCTAAATTCTACCTCTGCACTAGACCGAGCCACCACAGATTGCTTCTTACTCCGCCATATAATTAAGTTTCCACTTACAAATGTGCAATAATCTGATGTAGACCTCCTATCAGAGACAGAGCCAGCCCAATCTGCATCAGTGAAACCTTTTATCCTCATGTGGTTATGCTTGGCAAAAAGTAGTCATTTTCCTAGAGAGGACTTCAAGTACCAGAGGATGTGGTAAATCGCATCCAAGTGCCCACTCTTAGGAGCATGCATAAACTGACTCACCACCCCCATTGCATAAGTAATGTCTAGACGAGTCAAGGACAAATAAATAAGCTTCCCAACTAGCCTTTGATATTTCCCCGCATCAACAAGAGAAAGGCCAGCATCTTCTCCCAGCTTATGATTTTGCTCAATAGGAGAACTTGTAGGCTTGCAACCCAACATTCATGTTTCTTTCAAGAGGTCTAGAATAAACTTCCTTTGGCATATATTTATGCCCTTCTTGGATGTAGACACTTCAATCCCCAAAAAATACTTTAAGGATCCTAGATCCTTAATCTCAAACTGTTAGGCTAAGTAGTTCTTCAGATTGACTATATCAGTTCTGTCATCTCCAGTCACCACAATGTCATCAACATAGACAATCAAAGATGTGATGGTGCCATTACCACGCTTAGTGAACAGAGTGTGGTCAGCCTGACTTTGGGAATAGCCATTCTTCATGATAACCTGTCGGAACCTTTCAAACCAGGCCTTCGGAGATTGTTTAAGACCATAAAGAGCCTTCTTGAGAAGGCACACCTTTCCTGCAGCTGAAGGGAACTTGAAGCCAAGAGGAGTTTGCATATACACTTCCTCTTCTAAGTCACCATATAGGAAGGCATTCTTCACATCCAATTGATACAATGGCCAATCATTATTTGCTGCTAGAGATAAAAGAACCCTTATGGTGTTATGCTTAGCCACAAGAGCAAATGTCTCCTGATAGTCAATCTCATACACTTGACTGTATCCTTTTGCCACCGGCTTTGCTCTGTACCTCTCAATAGTACCATCTGACCGGTACTTGATTGTGTAGACCCACTTGCATCCAACTGGAGTTCTCCCCCTTGGAAGGTCAACCAACTTTCAGGTACAGTTTCTTTCAAGGGCCATCATTTCCTCAGTCATAGCTTACTTCCACTTTGGGTCAGACATACCTTCAGAAACATTCTTGGGAATAGAAGCAGATGAGAGAGCAATAGTAAATGTAACACCTGCAGGGGATAGAGAGTCATAGGAAACAAACTGGGCTATAGGATTAGTACAAACTCTCTTTCCCTTCCGAATAGCAATAGGAAGATCTAACTCTGATGTGGAAGGAAGGATATTACCTGACTGAGGAGGGTAGATCTCAGGAGTTGGATTCAAAGAGGACTCTTGGCAGGTCTTCTTGTTCCTCCTTGTGTACACAATGGTCTCCTTTTCATTACCTGAACCTGAACCACCTCTTGAATGATCATCAACATCAATAACATCCACCTCTTTATGTTTCCCAATGTCAAGCATAAAAGGAGAGATAGGCAATGGGGAAAAAAAAGGGATTTCATCAGTAGCCTTTTCACCTCTATTATACTCCCCCTGAAAAGGATGCTGAGGAGAGGCAAAAAAATGAGCAGACTCAAGGAAGGTGACATCTTTAGAGAGAAGCCTTCGTCTAGAAAAAGGATGATAGCACTTGTATCCCTTAGTAGTGGAGGAGTAGCCAAGAAAGATACATTTAAGTGCCTTGGGGTCCCGCTTAGTCCGAGAAGACTTATTAACATGGACATAACAGATACACCCAAACACTTTGGGTGGAAGAGAGAAAGAAGAAGACTGAGGAGACAAGATTTCCAAGGGAGTTTTGGAGCCAAGGAGTTGTGTTGGCATACGGTTGATCAAATAAGCAACAGTAAGAAGAGCATCAGACCAAAAAGTTTTAGGAATATGCATGCCAAAGAGAAGACTCCTACTGACCTCCAACAAATGGCGGTTTTTCCTCTCAGCTACCCCATTTTGTTGGGGTGTGTCAACACAAGCTAGCTGATGGATAATGCCATGGTCAATAAAAAAATCTTGAAGACCACCATACATATACTCCCTCCCCCCTTCGTCAGAACGAACAATTTTAATTTTGGTGTCAAATTGTGTACATACCATATGATAAAAAATTTTAAAGGCATCATACACATCACTCTTGTGCTTCATCAGAACAGTCCAATTAGCATGGGAAAAATCATCAACAAAAGAAACAAAGTAACAAAAACTAAGTAAAGAAGTAGTAGTAGAAGGCCCCCAAACATCAGAGTGCACAATATGAAAAGGAACAGTCGATCTATTACCATGATAAGGATAAAAGGAACGACAATGTTTAGCAAAAATACACGGTTCATAATGAAAGACATGGGAACCAGGAAAAGAAGTAAATAAATGAGGTAATTGTTTCTTCATAACAACAAAAGATGGATGCCTCAAACATTGGTACCACAACATCACAGAATCCACAGAATTGCTATTAGTACGTCCACACACATAAGACTGAGCCCAAAAAAGGTGATTGAGGTTCAAGTAGGTAAAGTCCTTTCTCCTCATGCCCACTGCCAATAATCCTATTTGTCACCAAGTCCTAAAAGAGAAAATGAGAAGGAAAAAAAGTGACAACAGTTTAAGGATTTTGTCAGATGGCTCTCAGAAGAGATTACAGGTAAGGTCAGGAATGTGAAGAACAGAATTAAGTGAAACGGAAGAAGTAACAGGAATGCTACCTTTACCAGAAATGGAGGAAAGGGAGCCATCGGCAACCCTGACCTTATCCCTACCAAAACAAATAGAGTATGTATCATAATAATGAGGCGTACCAGTCATATGATCCGTAGCACCCGAATCAATAACCTAAGATGGAGCTATGGAAGGGGCAGATGAAGAAACCTGCAAAGCGGAAGCTGAGGACTCTGGCACTGTAAGGGAAGAAGATGATGAGCCTCCCAGTTGAGACATGACCCTGCGGAATGCTACAATATCCTTCCTAATAAGAGAACTGTGCTCTGGTTGTGGGCTAGGAGCAGACCATGTAGTAACATACTCAGTCTCAACACTGTGGGCTCTAGCTCCACTACGGCCACCACGAGCACCACTAGAACCACCACGAGGAGGTTGACCGTGAAGAACCCAGCATCTCTCTTTGGTGTGCCCAGACTTCCCATAATGATCACATCATCTGTCATCTCCACGAGGTGGGCCTTGGCCTTGGCCACCACCACGCCAATCCTTCTGAGAGCTAGTAGTAAGAGTTGACCGCTCAAGGGAAGGGGGTATGTTCCATGGCCACACGGCTGGTCTCCTCACTCTGCAAATAACTACACACCTCAAGGGAAGGAAGAGGAGACCGACCTAAGATTTGGATCCGGATTGGCTCATACTCAGGGTTCAGCCCATCAAGCAAAATAAGAACCCGTTCCTTCTCAAGTTTCCGATAAACCTTAGCTTCATCCTCAGGATTGGACAGTTGGAGGTCCCTGTAGTGATCACACTCCTCCCAGAGACTAATAACAGTGTTGTAGTACTCAGAAATGGTCCTAGTCCCTTGTTTCATGCCAATGACTTTCTGAAGTAGTTGATAAACCTTGGCCGAGTCACCCACACGGTCGAAAGTCTTAGTAACACTATCCCAAATATCCTTTGCCGTTTCTTTCCTCATAAATCTTCTTCCAAGCTCAAGTTTCATGAAAAAGATCAACAATGTCATAACAGTGGAGTTCTAAGTCTCCCACTTTAGATATGTCGGGTCATCTAGGTTAGGAGCCTTAATGGTACATGTAACATAACCGAGCTTTCCTCTACTCCGTAAGGAAAGCTTCACAGAATGAGCCCAATCCAAATAGTTAGTGTTATCCAACTTCACAATAGAGATCTGGGTATGTGGGTTATCAAAAGCAATAGGAGGAGCACCACTCGAAACATCACCAAAGAGGCTCCAAGGCCACTATTTTCAGACATATTGCCGATAAAAGGTCACACACAAGGTGGGGAGTACAAACTCTACCCGAAAAAATTGCTTTCCCTGAACCAAAAAAAAACTAGCCACCAATCCAAGCATACACTTCAAAGGAATTCACAACATCTACCTCCTTCAAGGTGTAGATCATAACATAGGAGCTAAATACCCCTAAACATCATACCTCACAAGAAAATGGCAATGAGAAGCATCACAAACAATTTTTAGAAGTAAAAACACCAAAAAACAGGGCAGGCGGTACCCTATTTGGACTGATATTTTTGAGTTGTGGCTGCCCAACTCAAGGAGGCTTGTAGCAAGACCAAGAGGGTTGATACTACACCCTAGGGCTATCCAAATGGGCTTGGTTTCAGGTCCAAAGCTGACCAGATGAGAGAGAAATGAGAAAAATAGTCCAGGGATGGCGGTAACCTTACCTAAGCCTGGTTTCGGTTCTTGCAACCTGCAAATGTCCCTTTCTTCAAAGAAAAACTCCCATTCGTGTCTCCATGGTCTCCTTACATGCCTCCCTCAAGGTTTCTTCAATCTTCTTACATAAAAGACCCTTTCCTTGGAACCCCTTTATAACCTAGGGTTCCAAAGAGAAGAGAAGAAGGAAGAAGACAAGTAGTTCCACTCTCAAACCAACCTTACAAGAAGGAGCTATGATACCAAGTTAAAATATGTGAATGGCGAGGAACAATGAGATGTGAGATGAGGAAGAAGATAGAGAAGTAGAAGAGGGAGAAGAGAGAGAATCGATGGAGGTTGGAAATAGTGTATTGTGTGAGATAATCTCACCTACACCAATATATCCCTTACTAATATATTTACAAGGAATTACACATAACTCCCTAAGGAGGAAAAGGAAAAGAAAACATAATGAGATAAATTAAAATACTGTCATTAGACTAACAAAACTAATATCTCTAACAACCAGGTAGTGCACTCAAGATTGAAACCACTGGTGACTTATGGATCGCTACGGTCTACTGCTCAGAAGGAAAGAATGACCCTTCTTGCTAGTGCAGGTAGTTTCGATCGAATTGGAGGTTCAAGCTATATAAGCAATGGTGGTAAGTGTTCTTGACTCTGACTTACCTGTTACCTCTGAACCCTCGGCCCCCATCCCCAAATCTCCCCTCCCTCCCCTTCTTCCCCTTCCTTCTGTCGCGCCTCCATTGAAAACCCCTGCCAGGTCTTACCTTCTGAACCCTCTTTATCCATCCATACCTAAACCGACCACCCCTGAACCTGGGTTTATGCCATTGAACCAATTTCTCCCAGTTCAATTGCTAAACAAATTTTCTAAATTCCCAAAAGACCACCCGCTCTATCCGGGTAATCTTTACCCATCTTCTGACCTGACCCACACATTTAATCAACCAACCTCAACCAATACTCAACCCGAACCATCCATTTTATCCAACTTCTGCCCTTATCGTATCCACGACCCAACACACCCATTCCAACCCATCCAACCTAGCCGACATCCACCCTATCATTTTTGCGAACCATCTTCTTCGCCCGACTTTAACACCCTTCGGGACATCTACTACCGTAACATGCCTGCCCCCTTTGATGACTCCATTGCTGTTGTCGTCGATGTCTTCCATGGCTATTCAAGCACCCTCAACTACCTGTGGAACTCACGTTCCTGCTACCTCTCTCTGTGTCGCCGTTGCCACTGCTGCCCCCGCCACCACTCACGACTCCATCTTATGCTCGTGAATCATTGTTTCATCTCCCTCTAAGATTTTGAACTCTCCTGCTGCCTCCTCGTTGGCCTTGGAAGGTTGCATCCCCAGCACCAATCACCGTCTGACCTTGGAAGGTCCTCCTCACCATGGCACCATCTTCTGAGACCCTGCCATTGTCGCTACTACAGAATTCGAGCTTCATGATACTGCTGCAATCCCCTTGGATCATTACCCTGCTCATAATGTTTCCCCTGAAAATCATTCTGTCGAGGGTGCCCCCTGGATGCCTTCAATTCTGATGGAATCTTCACCAACACTGGTTCACAAATGCCGTTAATCACCTGCTCAGCCTCCCTGGATGTTCCTTTGGATGAGGTCTCTGCTTCGCCCACTCCTGACCCTTGCGGTTACCTATTCCCAACTCCTCCACCATGGCCTCTTCTCCCTGCTCCAACCTCCCCACCACCCGTAAGAAACCTATCAAGAATTCCTCGACCTTTGCTATAGCTTCCCCTGTCATAGGTATAACCGTCGTACTACCCTCAAGACCCCTCGCTGCTCCACCAAACATCCGCTGCCCCACATCCCTTGTTCTAAATGATTCCTTGGATTATCTGGAATGTTTGTGGCCTTAACTCCTCAGCTAAATAGGCTAAGATTCGCTCCCTCATCCGCTCCTCCCATTCCAACCTTTACTGTCTCTTAAAAACCCATGTGCTCGAGGCAAATGCCTCCTGCATTGGCTCATCAATTGCCCCCCATTGGTCCTTTGAATCCAATTATCTCCACAGCCCCATTGGTAGGATTTGTATCCTTTGGGACCCTTCCGCCCTGTCCATTTCGTGCCTCTCCTCCTCTTCCCAATTCATGCATATCTCCATCTCTCATCTCTCCAGCCCCTTCATTTGCTAGCTCTCTGTTGTGTACACTCACAATAAAGCCTCTCTCAGACTGCCTCTCTGGTCTAACCTCCTCTCCCAATCCCCTTCCTCGAACTCCCGGCCTTAAGGGATTGTTGGAGACTTCAATGTTATCCACTTCGGCCTTGAAAAACATGGAGGAAACCCCATTGATTCTCAAGTTGTTGCTTCCTTCCACGATTGCATTGATGATCTCAATCTCACTAACCTTAGATGGTCGGGTGCCACATTCACCTAGCACAATAAAAGAGCCGGTCCCCACCGTGTGGCCTATTAGCTTAACAAAGCCCTTCTTGCTTTTTCCAAAAAGCTCAAGAATGTCAAAGCCATCCTCAAGTCCTAGAATGCCTCCACCTTTGAAAACATCTCCTTTAATGTGACCATCGGTCGGGAAAGGCTTCTCTCCACCCAATCCAGGCTCCAGCAGGATCTTCTCAATCCTACCCTAGCTGAGGAAGAAAAAGCTGCCGCTTCTGATCTTTCCTTGCTCCTCGATTAAAAGGAAAGCTTTCTTTGCCAAAAAACTCGCATCAAATGGCCTGAGCCTATGAGACTCCAATTCTGCTTATTTCCATCGCTCCCTCAAAGCCAAGAATAATGCTCACTCCATCCCCAAGTTCATCTTTTCGTCTGGAGATGATCTCTTCTCCCCTGACCACATCAAACTGAGGTTGTCCCCCATTTCCAAAGAATCTTTAATCCCCCTTCCACCCCCTCCCCCCTCCCCCCTCCCCCAATCACCATCCCCATCCCCATCTCCCCCAACTTCCTTAATAAATTTGTTCCCTATGAGCTCCTACCCCTCCAATCCATCCCTAGTGATGATGAAATCTTGTCGGCCATCCTCTCTCATAAAGCCAACAAAGCCCTAGGCCCGGATGGCTTCAGCATGGGATTCTTCTCCTTCTGTTGGAGCATCATTCAGGATGACCTCATCCAGGCTATGCGAAGCTTCTTCTTCAGCCCCAACCAAATTGTTGGGGTCAATCACACCTTCCTCTGTCTTATCCCCAAAAAAGATGGAGCGGCGTCCATGAATGATTTCAGACCCATCTCTCTCTGCAATCTCCTCTACAAATTCATTGCCAAAATCCTAGCCAATAGGATTTAGAAAGTCATTGACTCCCTTGTCAGCCCCAACCAACCTGCCTTAATTGCGGGTAGGAACATTGCTGACAATATCATGCTATGCCATGAGATTGTCCGTGGATTTTATCGTAAGAATCATTCCCCAGCTGCCCTCCTCAATATTGATATTCACAAAGCTTTTGACACGATTAGTTAGGACTACATCTCCAATGTCCTGCTCCGCATGGCATTCCCGCCCTCCTTTGTCCAATGGATCCATACCTGCATCTCCTCCCCCCGTTTCTCTGTCCTTTTGAATTGCAGTCCAGCCAGCTTCTTCCAAGCTGGCCGTGGTATCCGTCAAGGATGCCCCCTTTCCCTGTTCCTTTTCTCCCTCTCCCTTGAAGTTCTTTCCCGCTCTATCCAATCTGCCACTGACATTCATCTCATCTCCCCGATCCCAAATGCAAAGCCCTCCTCCTCTCTCATCTGGCTTTTACTAATGACATTATGATTTTCTCCAAGGCTGATCCCATTTCCATATCCACCATCATGGACACCCTCCATTCGTTTGAAGCCCTCTCAGGCCTTAAAATCAACCTCCTTAAATCCAACATCTTTCTCTCAGGTATTTCCTCTGAGGCCAAAGATTCCCTCTCCGGCATTTCTGGCATTCCTTTAGGCTCCCTACTGGTCAAGTACTTGGGTCTTCCCCGCATCTCCTCTAGACTTTCAGCCCATCATTGTACCCCCTTGCTTGACCGCCTCAGGAAAAAGCTACAACTCTGGAAAGGCAAGCTCCTCTCTTTTGCCGGTCGTCTCACCTTGATCAAATCTGTCCTCCAGTCTATGTACCTTTACTGGTCTGGGACCTTCATTCTTCCTGCTTAGGTAATAAAATCCTGTGAAGGTCCCCTCTGCTCCTTCCTCTGGAAAGGCACAAACTCTTCCAGATTCTTTAGGCCTCTCAGTTGGAAGGTCTATCTCCCCAAATCAGAAGGAGGTCATGGAATTAGGAGAATTAAGGATGCTAACTCTGTTGGAGTCCTTAAGCTTATCTGGAAGATTGTGTCTAAACATAAAAGCATTTGGGTGGAGTGGATCCACTCTAGCCTCCATAAGAATAATTCTCTTTGGATTGCCTCCCCCATCTCTGATGCTTCCTGGATTTGGAGGAAGATCCTCGAGCATAGACCCACCGCTCTCACTACCATTTCTCACTCCATTAGGGATGGCAATTCCACCTTCCTCTGGAAAGAACCTTGGCACCCTCTAGGTATCCTCTCTCATCTTGTTACTCCCAGAGACATTTACTCGTCTGACCTCCCTGTCAATGCTCTGGTCTCCTCTATCCTCTCTCCCAGCAGTTGGTCCCCCCTCCCTCCCCCCCTTGGAGGATATTTGGTCCTCTCTCCCCCCTCTCCCCCTGGCCTCAAGGGAAGGATCGACAGATGCATCTGGCTCCCCTCATCCAAAGGTTCCTTCTCTTCTGCCTCGGCTTGGACCCACATAAGGACTTCTTCCCCAACTATCCCATGGCATAAGATTGTTTGGTTCAAAGGGCACATTCCCCGCCATAGCTTCACCCTTTGGCGCTGCCTATCAAACTGTCTCCCTACCCAGTCCTTCCTCATTCACCGCCACATCCTGGTGAATTCTTCCTGTTGTCTTTGCCCTTCGGATGTTAAGGATATCCCTCATCTCTTCTTCTCTTGCCCCTTCTCCTCCCTCATCTGGAAATCTATTCTCTCCAAATGTAGGCCCAACAATAGACACATCCTCTCCTTTGATAGAGAATGCATTCGAATTGACATGACATTCCCTGGCCCTTTCATCTGTGACACCGTGGGTAAACTAGCTTTCTGTGCCACTATCAATCATCTTTGGATGGAGCACAACATCCATAGATGGAACCCCAAATCCAGATCTCCGGACATGATTTGGAAAGCTATCTACTTTGATGTTACCTCTAAAGCCCAGAGACTTCTTGCCCACCACCCTCACCCCTCTCCTTCCACCCCAAAAAATTCTCACAACAAAGCTTCCTGGAACTTGCAGGTGGACCTCATCCATCCTCCTTGAGTTTTTTGCCAATTGTTCCCCCCCCCCTTTTTTGTTTGCTCTTGCTGTAGCTTGGCTGCTTTGTGCAGCTTTGTTTCCTTAATCCCCCTGGGGTAGGCTTTTCCTTGTTGGCTTAAGTCTGCCCCCCCCCCTTTTGTATATTCTTCTTCCTGGTTTTTAATTATTTTATTCATCCAAAAAAAAAAAGTGTTTTGACTATGTATATACCTTACAAGCATGAGCAGTTGAGCGCACCATCATGCATAGACCACTGTGGAAGCCACTCCCCATCTGGACAGAGGCATCAAAGAGAATCAGGTAAAACTGACACTGCAGAATTCACCGGTCAATCACCACTGGTGGGTCACTCATCCACCGGTGACATCAACCGATGGTATTGTACTGCCAGAAATGAGTTAATTGGCCCTGGGGCCTGGGACATTGCACCTATGTACTCTAAAAGCCTTTAAGGTTTGACTCATCACCCATGATCAGTTATTAATCTATATAACACCATAAAGGTGGGCCCATATAGGTCAAGTTATGAATTAAATCATTTTATACAAAAATGGATTATTTAGCAAACATGCTTTAGTGGGATAGCTTTTGTTTATCCCTCTTCCAATTTCAGTTTGGGTAAAGACCTAGGCTAGGTTTGGGTTGGGTTCAGCTAAAACCCAGATCATGCGATATGGTTCTTGTAGGTAGATCATCACTTGTATGCATGTTCTCATTACATGCTGTCCAAACAAGGGAACATGCAGCACAAGTTAGATAGACCTTTCTCAAATGGTGAAACATACCTAAATAGATTCAAATAGGATAAATGGTTAGATCCTTTTAATTAAAAGTAGCACTTCACCATATAAGTGAACCCAATGAAGATCATTTCCGTTGAGACTGAAATCTGGGCAAAGAGTTGGCTTTCTGGGCCTCACCAGTCGATCACCACCAGTGGATCCCACATTTACCGCAGGGACCAACCGGTGAACAAAATCTTAGATCCTGAGCTATTGTCCATCCACCGTTGACACCTACAGATGTGCCATCATCCACCAGTGGTACCTACTGAACGTAGTGCAGAATTTGTTTAGGGGTCTTTTAGGATTTAAGTAGGACTTTCTCCAAAGATTAATTAACTTAAATACCCCTATTTGGCTAGGACAGAGACAAGTCACAGGATGAGGCCAAAGCAGTGTGGGGAATTGTTGACTCACCAAGTTTACCGATGAGGTGAGTGGGTGGTTGTTTTAATTTAAGGAGTGTTTCTGTCTTTAATTTATTTTTGTATGAGCATGATCACTTTCTTATTTATGTTCATGTTACTTAGTCAAATATTGTTGTTTATGAGAATGGATTGAGATAATAGCTTTAAATTAGTTACTCAGTTGAATATTGTTGTTTATGAGAATGGATTGAGATGACAGTTTGGTATAAGTGATGTTCGGTGAGGAATACGGTGTGGCCAAGGAAGGATTCCGGTACCGTGTTCCCACGTTTCTTTTATATGTTGCTATGAGCATAACATGTAGATAGTATGCAGTCAGGGATCATTGACTTAGTGTTACAACCCCTTGTCAATAGGGGCCCAGCCACCCCCTCTTGGGCCTGTAACTCGCTGCTGCTCCCTGGCCCCTGCCATCGATGCCTCGCCCAATCCCGACTGCCTCTTGCCTCTTCCTGTTCTATCCTCAAACGGGAATTGCCTGTGCTCCTTTGCTGCCAGCACTGATCCCTCCTGCATCAGTTCTGCAGCCCCTAGCTGACCCTCCTGCACAACCTTGGAAGGTTCTCCGCCGCCTCTCCGGTCAGCTCAGGCCCCTCCCGAGCACACTGAACATGATGATATTTCTCACTAGGCTCCCTGCCCAGTCAGATCACCTTGGAAGGTGCTAATTCAACCCTCTGGTCTGCTCAGGCCCATCTTGAGCTGGGGCTGGATGCCTCCAGCATCCCCCCCATTGCAGTCATTGCCCATTGCTCCCCCCCCCCCCCATGCCCCCTTTAGCCACCAAAATGAACCCCCGCCCCACCAGATCCTCCTCCCTTCTCAGGGCCTCGGATACTCCTCCGAATCTCAAAGCTTATCCTTCCCCCTTGCTTCTCCCCTGAAGGAATACCATCGTAGGCAGAAATCCAAAACTGCCTCTAAGCACTCCTAGTCCTCTCCTGGCTCCTCCAAGCATTTGCACCCCCCCCCCACCCCCAAATGATCACTTGGATCTTATGGAATGTTCAAGGTTTCAACTCCTGAGCTAAACATGCCTCCATCCGCTCCCTCATCAACTCCTCCAAATCCACCTTGTGTTGTCTCATTAAGACCCGTGTGTTAAAGCCCACGCCTCCCACATCATTGCCTCTATTGCCCCCTCCTGGTCTTTTCGCTCCAACTACTCATTTTGTCCTAGAGGGCGTATTTGGTTCTCTAGAACCCCCTCCTCATCAACATTGTTGCCCTCTCCTCCTCCCCCCATTATATCCACCTTTCCATCTCCACTCCTGGTTCCTTCCCCACTGCTTCTTCACTATCATCTACACTCATAATAAGCCATCGATAAATTGCCCCTCTGGATTGACCTCAAATCCATTGCCCCTTCCATTGGTCCCCTTTCGTGGGGAGTGGAGGGTGATTTCAATGTGGTCAGAGCCAATCATGAAAAAGATTGAGGTGAGCCCATTGACATCACTTCTGTCGAAGTCTTCAATGATTGGATCGATGATATTACCATGAATGACCTCAGGGGGACTGGTGTCAAGTTCACATAGCAGAACCGCAAGCATGGTCCGACTAGAATCGCATGCAAGTTGGATAGGGTCCTAACCAATGAAGCTTGGCTTGATTCCTTTCCCTCCTCCCATGCCACTTTCGACCTATTCAGCATCTCTAACCACTCCCCTATCTCCCCCCTCGTCCACCCAACTACCTCCTTTGGCCCTAAACTATTCAAATTTTTTGACATGTGGTCGCTCCATTAAGACTTCACTCCCGTTGTCCGTGAAGCTTGTCCCATCCCTATTCAAGCCTTCTCCACCCCTCTCATCGCTTTTGCTAGGAGGCTTAGAAACGTCAAATCCGCCCTCAAAGATTGGAACTCCATCTCCTTTCTTGATTCCTTTCCCTCCCATGCCACTTTCGACCTACTCAGCATCTCTAACCACACCCCTATCTCCCTCCTCGTCCACCCAACTGCCTCCTTTGGCCCTAAACTGTTCAAATTTCTTGACATGTGGTCACTCTATCAGGACTTCATTCCCATTGTCCGTGAAGCTTGGGCTATCCTTGTTCTAGCCTTCTCCACCCCTCTCATCACTTTTGCTAGGAGGCTTAGAAATGTCAAATCCGCCCTCAATGATTGGAACTCCATCTCCTTTGGAAATATCTCCTCCAAGGTTTCCTCTTGTCAAGACAAGCTTACCCTCATCTAATCTAGGCTTCATGATGACATTCAAAACCTTTCCCTGGCTAAGGAAGAGAAAGCTACCTCTTCTATGCCCTCCACTCTTCTGGCCTAAGAGGAAAGTTTTCTTAGGCAAAAGTCCAGAATCAAATGGCTCGAGCTTAGCGATTCTAACACAGCCTACCTTCACTGCTCCTTGAAAGCCAGAACAAACGCCAACTCCATCTCCAATCTCATCTCCCACAATAGTTCCACCATCCTTAATCCTGAGGATATCATATCTGAGGCTGCTTCCTTCTTCCAGGATATCCTCCGCCCTTCCACCCCCCTCCCCAGCCCTCCCATTCCCAATGGTGTCCTCAACAAATTTGTCCCCCCACCTCCTCCCCTCCCTTCAGGCTATTCCCTCTGAGGAAGAAATCTTGTCCATTGTCCTTGTCCATAAGGCCAACAAAGCCCTAAGTCTTATGGATTCAGCATGGGCTTTTTTTCCTCCTGCCAGTATATCATCAGGTCGGACCTCTTCATGACTATCAAGAGCTTCTTCCTGAATCCCAATCAAATCAAAGGAATCAACCATACGTCCATACCTTCCTCTGCCTCATTGGGTAATCTCATCTACAAATTCATTGCCAAAATTCTTGCCAACAAAATCCAGTTGGTCATCAACTCCCTCACCAATCCAAATCAATCTACCTTCAATGCTGGCAGAAACATAGCTGACAACATCATTCTCTGTCATGAGATCATCCGTAGCTTTGATAAGAAATCCCACCCCCCTTTGCACTGCTTAAAAATGACTTACACAGAGCTTTTAACTCTATTCATTGGAATTTCCTATCCTCTATCCTGCTTCAAATGTCTTTCCCCCATCTTTCGTCTACTGGATCCACGCTTGCATCTCCTCCCCTTCCTTCTCTGACCTCGTTAATGGCAGCCCAGCTGGCTTCTTCCCATCCTCCGTTGGTATTAGGCAAGGTTGCCCTCTCTCCCTTTCCTCTTCTCTTTTGGCCTTGAGATACTTTCTCAATCGGTTCAATCCTCCACCAATCTTCACCTCATCTCCCCCATCCCTAAATGCCGCACCTTGAAGCTCACCCACCTTACCTTCGCAAATGATCTCATAATCTTCTCTAAGGCTGACTCCTCTCTTACCTTTATCATGTCCTCCCTTCACCTTTTTGAGTCCCTCTTTGGCCTTCTCATCAACCTCCTTAAATCTAATCTCTTTCTCTCTGGTGTCTCTGCTCCTTGCCAGGTAAACCTCCTTCGTATCATTGGCTTCTCCCTAGGATCTTTCCCTGTCAAATACCTTGGTCTACCCCTGATCTCCTCCAGGCTCTATGCTCATCATCGCTTTCCCCTGTGGATCTCATTAAGTCAAAACTTCAACTCTGGAAGGGCAAGCTCCTCTCCTATGCAGATCACCTCATTCTCACCCGTTCGGTCCTCTAATCCATGTATCTCTACTGGTCGGGCACTTTCCCCCTCCCGTCTTCCATCTCCAAATCCATTGAGCATCTCCTTTGCTCCTTCCTCTGGATGGGCTCGGACACTGTTAAATTTCTCCACCCCCTCTCCTAGAGCAAAACTTGCCTTCCTAAAGCTGGAGGGCTTGGGCTTCGAAGCAGCAAAGAGGTTAATCTTGCGGGTACCCTCAAGCTCATTTGAAAAATTGCTTCCAAGCATAATAGTATATAGGTTTCCTGGGTTTACTCCCCACCTCCTCAAGAATGACTCTTTGTGGACTATCTCCATCCCTTCCAATCCCTCTTGGATATGGAGAAACATTCTCTCCCTTAGGCACTTTGCCCTCAGATCCATCACCAACTCTATTAGAGATGGCTCCTCCACTTCCTTCTGGCTCAATCCTTGGCAACGTTCGGGTATCCTCCTTCCTCAATTCTCCCCTAGAACCGTCTACTCCTCTAACATCCCTAGATCTCTACCAATCTCTGTGCTCCTCCTTCCTCCATTCCCCCATCTCTGACCTGTGATCCTCCCTGCCTCCTATTCCCCCTGGTCATCGAGGTAGGAGTGATCGGATTATCTAGACCCCACCCCCCAGGGTCCTTTCTCCTCCGCCTCTGCTTGGGAATTCATTCGTTCTAAGGCTCCCCCCATCCCTTATAGAAATATTTTTTGGTTTAAAGGCCTATCCCCCGCCACAGCTTCACTGCATGGAGAGCCCTCTCGTACTGCCTTCCCACCCTTCCACATTAATTGTCACATCTTGGTCCCCCATTCTTGCTGCCTCTGTTGGAATAGAACCGAAGATGTGGACCATCTCTTCTTCGCCTGCCGCTTCTCCTCCATATGAAAAAGAGCACTTTCTTCCAGTACTATCCTCCCCTTGAGTAGAGAATGGATCTGGGTGGACATGACCTATGGTGATTCTTCCATTTGTGACACTGTTGAGAAACTGGTTTTCTGTTCCTCCATAAACCATATCTGGATGAAGCGCAACCTACGTAGATGGACTTCCAACTCCCGTTCATTTGACTCGATTTGGAAAGCCATCTTCTTTGTTGCTAGTTCCAAGCTTGGTTTCATTAAGCACGGTTCTATCAAAGACTCCCCAAGGAACAGGCTCATTATTGTCTCCTAGGGCTTACCTACCTCTATTCTTCTCCCCCCCCCCCCAAACTGATGTATCATGGCTAGTGTTGCTAGTGTTGTGGCCCCTAAGGCCCCTTTAGTTGGTTCTATTGTTTGTCTCTGTCTTTTTGTCTAGCTTTAGTAGGCCAGCATTGGGATCCTCCCCCTTGTCTGGCTATGTTAGGCCAGCATTGGGATCCTCCCACCCCCTTCTCTTTCCTCCCCCCCCCCTATATATTCTTTCCTCCCTTGGTAATGAATTTATTTACTCATCCAAAAAAAAAAAGGGTGTTGGATAACCCATTGTGATAGGTCCAACGAACCTTTCCGGAATACCACATCTGCGGTACGATGTGATTGTCGCCGGAGGCAGACAAATCTTAGGTGATCGATGTGTGTTTTCTGGGATCGTGGTTCTAGAAAGGGGTTATAAGAGGTTTGCTAGGAGACCAAAGGTCGCTTTCTGGAACCGGTAGGCTTCTAATCGCAACTAGGGTTTGTATCGCTGGGGAACCGATGGCCCATTCCGGGACCAGGAATACTACCTAGTGTGTTGCAGTAGCACTTATACCATCAAACTTAGTTTTATTGTTTAGGTCATCTAATAAAATGAACTCATGCATTGCATCATTTCTGTTGGAGACTGATTCATGCACTGCATCATATTTCATTATGTATGCATGTATGCTCCCCATCCCTCATTGGGCTTAGTGAAGCTCACCCCATGTTTATAATTCCTTTTAGATGGCGAAACGGGTAGTTTAAGGCAGCGGGTTGTGACACAACTACTTCAGTGACTGAGGATTGGTAGATACTAGAGGTCAAGGAGCATGACGACTACATTTGTGATGACTGTACATATAGTGCACCTTAATGAGGATGATGAAGTCCATGAGTTTTTGGATATTTTGTTACCTTTTTTATATGTAGTCTTTTCTATCAGATGTATTGATGTAAAGTGGGCTACATGTATGAAATCTTCTTGTGGATATACGTTATCATTTAGAACCACCAGTTTAAAAGTTGCAAGTATAGTTATATTTTCATTTCTTTGCTTCTTACTTAGAATTTCTTGTATTAATTGTGATGTCAAAGTACTGCATTGAGATCCTGGATGGTCGGTTAGGAATTGGATAAGAGTCCTAGTCACATTCCGGCACTTTGGAAAAAGTGGGGTGTGACATGGGTAGTAACTAATGGGCCTAGACAGGGCTTGAGAAAAGACTGTGCTTCCTGGAATTGGCTCACAAATGTGGGTTTTGGACTTCAACACGTGCTAAATCAGTATCCAAAAAGTTGAGACAAGGGACTGAATTGAGTTGTCCCAACCCATAAAATTTGCATTGGATGGTACCAGTTCTGGTAAGAGCAGCAGAGAGAACAAACCTCCCACATGCAAAGAGCATCATGGAAAGACAACTCCCGACGGAAGAGAACCAGCAGCATCCGGAAGGCAAAATGAAGACTTTCAGCACCTATTAATGATAAATGAACGAACATTTCCTTATCTGTAGCTGCCAAGATACACCATAATGCTTGCAACTGCTTCATCACTCCAGTTGGTCCTTCCATCTGAAAATTTTCACGCTAAAAGAAAAAATGAATAAGTAAATGGAAAATGTAAGAAAATCAGAATTCCAGGACAACAAAAAATTTCTGTTCCATTATTTACTTATTTATGTTTTGGGAGGGAGAAGCAATAAATGTGCAAGAAGTTTGCAAATTATGGGGATTACGGGATTACCATTCTCCTAAGTAGCATCTCAAAGCACCAAAAGGCATCTGCATTATCTTCATAAAGGACAACAAAAGGAGACAGCAAGTCACTCATACCTAAAAGACAGATTTTCCATTAGAGTTGATACGACTTAAAAAAAATTTACACTGATATTAGAGAAGTTAATCTCTCATTACTTTGTGACAGAACTCCATGATGGAAATACTCAGAATTTAATTTAATATCATAGGAAACTACAAGAAGTTGAAGAAAAAAAGAAGTGAACAACCTTGGCAGTACCCAGTAGCAGGATCAACCCAGGCATAAACAGCAAGAATATCTGACATACGAGCTACATTTTTCACGTCCTCATAAAATTCAAGATGACTATCAGTTCTGACCACATCAACAACTGAAAGGGAAATTCATCACAAGAAACCAAGAAAATAACCATAAGTCATTAACTCATTATTCAAAGGATGATATTTTATTTACTATCAGAAAAGAGCTAAATAACTGGTACCTATTTGGTGAAGAGTCCAAAGCCATTCAGAAACTCTGTCTTCATTCTTAGTACCCCCTTGAGAAGCAGTTGCATCTACCATGGCTGTTTGGGCAACATCTGATATTCTCAGATGGCTAATAATTTCAGTTTTATATTCCATGTTTGGTGCCTCAACGACTTGTCCTTGGAAATCTGAATTACACATTTCAATTTCAGAGTTTCTTGCATGCGAGACAGCATTGGATGGTGAACCATTTGATTCTATAATTAGATCAACATTGTTATTAATTTGAAAACTATGCATGTTTTCAGCTGATAAACTCAATCTATGTTCAGTAGATACTCTATCGTTATGCACTCCACGTTCTTCCCCATCACTGTCGTTCTTTTCCAACAAATATGTGACAGGTAAAGGAGGAAAATCAAAATAACTCTCTGTTACATATTCTGATCCATTTTCTTCTCTCCCTGATTTTGAGGAAAAGCAATCGTAAGGACCAGAAGAAGGCATAGGATATG
The DNA here is from genome assembly GCF_013358625.1 of Macadamia integrifolia. Lineage (NCBI taxonomy): Eukaryota > Viridiplantae > Streptophyta > Magnoliopsida > Proteales > Proteaceae > Macadamia > Macadamia integrifolia. The sequence goes on from NC_056557.1 coordinate 15,839,940, forward strand.
AAGAGTCATATGCTGCAGTGTCTGTACTTTCCCTAATTATATCTGTAGATTCTGTACATTTACTACCATAGGTCTCTACTTCATCACTAATATCCTGAGAAGCAGATTCACATTCAAATTCTGCATCCCTTTTCCCATTATCTTTGGATGGTAGCCTCATATCCAACACTTTGGACCCTACAGCATAGGCAAGAGAGCCAGTTCCAATACTTGAATGCATTGTTTGACATTGCCGAATTAAATCCTCGTACCGCTCCCTGCATAAAATTTTCTGTAAGGCTTCTTTTTTTAACTATGAATCTAGAAAAATCTACTAGTTACTTTGATGCTCATTCTCCACCATAAAGTACCCCAGATTTCATGAATATATAGATAAGCTTTTAAATTATAAAACAGTGCAACTTTTAGCTAATGTGGCCCTTTGTGTCACTTTAATAGGAGAAAGACAGAGAAATGCAACATATTGCAAGTATAACAAACAGGAAGAAGCAATTAATAACAGGTCCCACTACTCAAGAAATCCTTCTGCATACACATGAAAGTAGAAACAACACAAGAAAGTAAAAAATAAGTAATAAACAAATAAATGAAATAGTGTTTATAATAAATTTTGGCATTTGTTTTCAGCAAAGCAGAAAGAATATGATAGGTGCAACTAATAATATGCATACATTGACATCAATTAATTCTTTGACTACCACTTCACCTCCAATATTTGGAAGCATGTTCTCACCAAATGCTGGCCTACCCGGAGAACTCCCCTCCACCTTTAGAGAGAATGGATTTGGATATATATGATCTATTCAAGTAAATCTATTTGTGACTCTGCCAGTAAGCTTGCTTTCGGCGCTACTATCACCCATATTCGGTTGGAGCGCAACCTTCGTAGATGGACCACCAACTCTAGATCTCTCGATAAGATTTGGAAGGCCATCTACTTTGACGTCTCCTCCAAACTTGGCTCTCTCCCACATAAGACTCATAATTGTCAAAGCGTCGCCAGGGCATCTCCTTGGCATCCAAGTGGTTTGCCTAGGGCTTAAGCGACTGTCGCCTTATTGCACTGTATGCCGCCTTATATTTTTTACCCTTATTTATGGCTTTATTGCAATGTTTTTATATTTTATTATTTAATTTACGTAAGATACTATTCATAAATAAGCAAATACCCCCTATTTTAATCCAATAAAAATAGTTTAAAAATCAAATTCCAAAAGGATAAAAAGTCAACCCCCTAGTCCAAGAACAAAAATTGGATTTTTAGTTGTAGGGTGATTTTCAACTTTCGAATGCTAAGAGTTTTCTCAATTCTGAAAATTTTATGAATCTTATCATGGTAGAGCATTACTAAAAACCAAAAGTCTGGTAAAATAATCTTTTGTTTTGATGCCAATAAAATTATTTCCATTCAGGCGATTTAACAGCATTCACACACTTTAAAATAAGTTTAACCGGAACATAACTTTGTCATAACAATTCAGATTTAAGTAATCTTAGACTTGTTGGAAAGCTATTTTTGTGTTATACCTAATACAAAAAGTCTCGTCTAAAAATAAAATCTTTGACCAATAAAACTTATTATAGAAGAAGAGCATTTCTATAAATGTCAATAAGTCACGTTGATTTTTTATAACTTGATGTGAGCGTGACTGTTGATCTTTATGACTTGATGTTGCTTAATTTTGATTGGTTTTTTATGTCATAGGGTATATATTATAACATACAAAATAGCTTTAGAAAACAAAGGAAATAAAAAATAGCACATGGGCGATTTGATCGCCATGGCAACGCCATAGTGGGCGATTCACCGCCAAATCGATTAGCCATCCCTCCACCGCCTTGGGTCGCCATGACGTCGTGACAACTACGGTAGGACTATTAGTGGACTCCCAAGGAACAGGCACATTGTTGTTTCCTAGGGCTTATCCCAGAGTATTTTGTCCTCCCCTCTCCCCCCCTTCTGGGCTTGTATCATTCGGCCTTTATGTTTTTGAATATCCCTCCCCCCTCTTTCTCCTGTTTTATATATTTTTTATTCATCAAAAAAAAAAAAATACGCATACATTTGATGTAACTCCAGCAGAATGCCCCTATTAGGATCATTTCTAACAAAAATTTCCCATTCTCTGGTGAAAGATGAGTAGTTTTTTGGCTTTATCAGATTGCCTTCATTTTCATTTTCGTGGCCCCATCTCATGAATACAAGAACTTATTTATTGAACTGAAATATAAGCATAGTCGCACACCTTACGTGCTGAATTTTGGTAGGGCTTTGAATACATTTTTCTTTTGATGAATTCTGCGGCATCTAGGACCAGTGGCATGACATCTGATTTTCTACAGTAATTAATCCAGGAGCACTTCAATTTTTATTAGTGATTCTTACAGTAAGAAAATATCTATTATAAATGATCCCAGTAAAAAGGGGAAAGGAAAAGTATGCAAGGCAAAAAGGAGTAGATAATATGGAGGCACAGATCTAGAGACATTTGGTTGAAGGAAGGAGATCAAAACACCAATTTTTTTTTATAAGGAAGCAAATGTGAGATGACGGGTAAACTCCTTTTTTCAGTTAGAAGCTGGAACGAGAGTGGTTGAAGAGAATGAGGAGAGGAGAGAAGAGAAGAGAAGAGATTGGATATTACAAAGAGTTATAAATGGGAAAAGGTAAGTAAATGTGATGAAACTAAAAGGATGAGGATTCCAACAGATTACTGAGGAGTTGAGGGGGTCGCAAGACTTGCAACAGAGATCTTTTGGTGAAGAAGCGGGCCGAAGGTGGTGGTGGGGAGAAAATTAGAGGAGATAGAATGACAACATGACCTTTGCAGCTTGAATCCCAAAGAGCCTATAGACTGCTAAGTTTGACTTGTAGTGTGTACAAAAACATTTGAAAGGTGTTAAAGAATTTGAGACAGGTATTAATCAGGTTGCCTTTCCAACAGGGGGACTTCATTACGGGTAGGCAGATTTTGGATGGTACTTGTGCTGATAAAATGGTGGATTCATAGTTTAGAAGGGGTCTGTTGAAAACATGGTGACATTTAGTAGTATGGTGGTGTTTTAGTATTCGTAGTATCGTTTATAATTTGTGGTAGTATTTTATGTTTATGAGTAATGGTAATGTTTAGTATTGAAGTATTGTTTAGTAGTTTTAGTTTTATGTAAGTGGGGGCCTGGGGGCATTACAGTCTTTGTTATAATTACAATATACTTCCCACGGTTGAAGTGGCTAAGCACAAATTGCTGGCTATTTACTCATGTCATCTGCTAATCTATTTGTGTCATCAGCCACGTGTTTTTTTAGATTATTACAATTTACTTGTGTCATCTGCTAATCTATTTGTGTCATCAGCAACGTGTTTTCTGATTACTATTATTATCTACCCGTGTCATCTGCTTGTGTCATTAACAACATGACTTCTTATGATTACCATATTTGTTCCATAGTTGTCAAGGTGTCGCTGGCATCGAAGCACTTTCTTGGGTCTAAGGCGACAACATGACTTGTTGACACTTCATGAGTTATGTTGATTTATGTTTATTGTTTTGTTTTTTGATGAATATGTTAATATTATACCCTATGCTTTGTTTATTATAAGATGGTTTTTGCGATACCCTGGTCTAACACAGTTGTTACGTCTGTTGACCAAAAAAGGAGCTGGACCTGGAGAGCAGCACTGTTTTGGATGGCTGGCAGTGTGGAATGCAAGGAGGACAAGAATGACCCCACCTGTCAGTGCACATCATGCCAATTCTACTGGAAGGCTTTCCATGACCAGAGGAACCAAAGGTAAAATAACAAATATACACTGACCACTGTGTACAGACACAGGGACTAGTCAGCCTGGCCAGTTCAGCAAGAGCCACCGGCAGGTCCTCACCGGCTGAGCGCTGAGCACCCACTGGTAGTGCCGCTCTGAAAAATACATCAAATCCATGTGAGGCCCACTGTCCTACAGTATTGTACCCCAGGCTTACCCAGAGGAATTGGGTTCCCATGCTGAGTATACTGTACCCAACATGGATGGGTACAGTGGGTCCTACAAGATGGGACACATAAATGATGTAATTTTTCATTTCACATGTTCAGCCAAACAGGCCTTAAGGGTCATATGGGCTGAATATATAAACCCATTTGCATGCACTGCTCACTCATTTTATACCACTATAATTTCTGTAGCAAGGAGAGAAGAAGGAAGAGGAGGAGATGATCAAAAGGGAAGCACATCCTTTTTTGGACTCTCTGATTCAGTCTACTCAGTAGGTAGGGTCTTCTTCCTAGTTAAATTTAGTGTAGGTAGCTACTGGTTTGGGTAGAAGCAGGCTAGGATTGTTAATTTGGGAATTGTAGTAGGTAATAGGTTCTCAAAGTTGGTAATCAACTCTGAAGTAGGGAAATTTGAGTGTTCAGAGTAGGTTCAATGACCCAGGCCCAATCTGACCCATCTCTAAAGACCCCTAAAACTAGGGATTTCACCATGCAAGGTTGGGATCATATATACTGAACTTAGGGATCTAAATATACTTTGAACTGACTATATTGCACACAAATTGAGTAGGAAATTAAGTTACACGGCGAGGGTGGGTGTTCAAGGGAATTGATCGAATACAGTTGATTTCGGGTTTTGAGGTGATTGGGCGTTGACTTAATTTGCAGAGTGTTTATCATTTCAGTTTTATATTTTGTATGCTGATGTGATGTGGTTTTAATTTTGTATCTCTTTAAACTGATATGGTATACTGTGGAATTGTGGAGGTGAACATGTGAGGCGGGACACGGTAAGGCTAAAGGGGGATTCCAGCATCATGTACCCGGTGTGTGTGGATTCTATGTCTGATGTATGATGGATATAACCACATCATTTAGAATGCATTTGGTTAGGACGTCACAGACCCGAGTGCTACAACCCCTTGCTGGTAAGGGGTGATTACTGGCTAATCCCATCTGTGGTTGCATGATCAGCAATGCACGTCCATAGTATGACGTACTGTACCCAAGGGTGGATGCAACACAATACAACTATGGTTCAAGAAGTCAACTGATATGGTCGGAATTTTTCACGTTTCGACCATATCGCAGGAGACCGATACCATTTTGTCTGTGACTTTAAAAAGTCACAGGTTTTGACATGTTTCGACTGGTTTCAACAAGTTTTGACTACCAAAATGTGGGAAATTTTGACTAAACCACTTGGTTCAACCCTTTGGGTGGAACCAACTCTTATATAAGATACTTTTAAAAGAAACCAAGACTCCTATTCTCTAAAATCCGACCCTCACCCCTTACTTTTTTCTCTTTGAAGTAGGAAATTTGGGGAAACACTCAAGATTTCCCCCTTGTGCCCAACAAAATTGAATCTAAGCTTGGGTATTGCTTGATCTACATAAGGAAGGCAGCTTGAAACAATGAGGTAAGTCTCATCTTCCCCAAAAATCAATTTTTTATAGGATATAGTTGTAAATAGAGTAGAATTGAGTGTTGAGTGTTGAGTGTTGAGTGTTAAGTGTTGAGTGTTGAGTGTTGAGTGTTGAGTGTTGAGTGTTGAGTGTTGTCACTTGAGTGTTGAGTGCTGAGAGATAACTCATGATGATGTAATATTTTTATTTATTTTGGATCATTTGTATTATGTATTATGATGTATTGATGTAGATTGTAGACTATATATAGTGTAGACTATGTACTTATGTAGTATAGTTTCCTACCTTCAGTCAAACGACGTATATTACTAAACTTTTGGTGTGGGCCACAAGCAAGGATTAAAGTATCGGTATCGGTCGTCGTATCGGTCGGCCAAAATTAAGATACGTATCGGAGGGTATCGTATCGTATCGGAGATACACTAAGATACGCTAAAGATACACACATAAATGGATAGAAAACATTTTTTTAAACACTTTTGCATAAAGAATTTGTTAAAAAAAGCTATTGATAACATGTATTATGCATAAACACTAAATTGAGGGTATCGTACTAAGAATTCAAGGTCTGTAGTTGTCCCATAAATGTAAAATCCTTGTTCCCAACCTTGATTTCCACTTTAGTTAGAGAGAAATATGGCTGACAGCAACTTTGGAACAAAAACCCTTCAAAAAATCGTTTTTTTTCTGAAAAATTACCCATATTGGCCATTATATGACCGTAGCGCCAATACGTATCGATACTCACCGACACGTACCGATATATATATTGATACTCACCGATACGTGCTGATATATACCGATACGTACCAATCGAAACATACCGATACTCACCGATACGTACCAATACATACCGAAACGTACATTTTACCTCAATTTTATATTTTTCATAGTCATATCGAGGCATGTCGTATCGTATCGATGTGTATTAGTGGTGTATTGATGCATATTGATATGTATTGTAGGATATATATCGATACGAAATGATTTAAAAAATTCAATGTATCGTATCGATGTGTATCGTATCGACCGACTAAATTTAAGATACGTATCAGAGGGTATCGTATCGGTATCGGAGATACTTAAAACCATGGCCACAAGTATGACTTTACTTGTTTTTTTTTTTTTATGAAATTTGTTGGGAATATCCCTCTCCATAAAGGTTTTGATGATAACAAATAAGTCGAGCTCTAACAACTATTTCTCTAAGTGTCATGTAAAGGATCACATTGTGGAAGCACCATGTAAGGGACCACTTCAATGAAGCCCAAGATCCAAGTGGGATTGACATTTTGAAGAACTCAAGATGGAGAATACGAAGATTTACTGAAAAGCTCTAAGAGACATTGAAGAAGTGGAAGAATTCAAATTGAAGACATTGAAGAAGTGGAAGAACACAAATTGAAGACATTGAAGAAGTGGAAGAACTCAAATTGAAGACATTGAAGAAGTGGAAGAACTCAAAATGAAGAAATTGAAGAGTTGGATACTTCTGGATTAAGATGTAATTCACACACTCCCACACACACTACACTCATGCATATTAATCATGGACAACACTCATAAATCAACCCAAGGCATATTAACCTCCTTGTGTTACTGCCAGACAGTCAAAACACAAAACAAAGGTCAACTAGCAACTGTTGCTTTGCCTCTATGATGGATTTTCCATCAGAAACTGCAAACAGCAGTCAACCGGCAACTGTCGGATAGGAACCGGCAACTGCCGAATTTAACCAAAAATTGAACCAGCTAGCTGGATCAATTCCGGATCATTTGACTGTATATTAAACATCCCACAAAGAGGAACCGGCAACTTCCAATTGGAAGCAGCAACTGCCGGTTGACCTCTAAAGACTCCAACGGCTATATAACGGATATATTTTTTAGTCTAACAACTAGTTTCATACAACTAGACTAGGAAGCAGCAACTGCCGATTGAGAAAATTTCTACCCGTTAGAAATTATTCTCCTTCCAAATTGGGTGATCTTATTACCCTAATTGAGCCTAGTCTCTACCTATATAAATACTCCATTAATGACTTTAATAATGAACAATTTAAGTGAGCTTTAAGCAATCATATCAAAGTCAATTGTGAGATTCAACTGCTATTATCATTAGGGTTATTCTTGAAGTTAAACACGTTCTCCAAGAACTCAAAGACTTCAGCAAAGTCTCTCTCATCAGCCCATACCTAGGGGAGACTTCAAAAGGTGCATTCAAGCTTACATTTTGCATATTCATTTTGCACGCACCACACGAGGTAAACTGAAACCATTATATTCCACTTGTTTTATTACTTTTACATTCTCCTAGATTGTAATTAGGATTGTGTAAGGATCCTCTTATCCTAAAAAGAGTTGGGTGACTCTCCACCGTAAAACGAGATTGTAAGAGGTGCTTCTCTACCTGGAAAGAGGTTGTAATGATACTCTTGTCCTAAACAAGATTTTGTAAAGGTTTTCTACCCTACCTACTGTATTGAAAGGGAGAGCTAGTGGAATACCTTACAAGTGGAACTTGTAGGGAGTGGACTAGACTCGAGTTGAGTCGAACCACTATAAACCTTGGTGTTGTGTGATTATGAGTATTTTATTCCGCAGTTTTTATTTTGCAATCACATTTGGGAACTATTATTCAGAAAGGTTTAAATCTCACTAGGATAACCTATTCACCCCCCCTTTAGGTTATTTCAAAATTATGTAAATGTGTTAGAAATGCCTAAAATAGGATGTAAACAAAAAATTAGGAAAAAAATACATTTTGGAGGTCGAAACCAAAGTTTCCACCCAACCGGGAAAAATTCCCTTGTTTCCTCAAAATTTCCTCTCCCCAAGGGTTGAAACCCGATACCTTGAACCTTGGGTACGACGTACTATACACATGGCTGCAGGGGTTACTAACCAAGGGGTTGGCTGAGGGACCAAGGTTCTTTCCGGGACAGGCTGACTCCTACCTGCAATTAGCTTGTATCGCCAAAACCTGAAGTTCATTCCGGGGGAGGGCATACCACCTACATTGTTGTAGCACTAATACCAAATTATGGACTTAGTAATAGAGATAGGGAAAGTAGTGTAATCAAATGGACTCATGTGGCATCATGTAACTATGGTGGAGCATGCATTGCATCATTGATTTGCGGATGCTTGCCTACCCCCACCCCTTATTGAGCTTGGTGAAGCTCACCCAATTATTGCTTTTATATTTGTTAGATGGTGATACCAATGAGCAGCCAGGTATCTGCATGGAGACCTCTAGGCTGCCAATGACACTTAGTGGATTCCAGAAGCTGAGATGGAACATGGTTCAGATTGCGGATGCGATGACTATGCCTATGGGGCACCAGGCTACTGAGTGATCTCAGCGGTTATATTTTGACTATTTTGTGTATATGTGAGGTTTTGGAGGAATGTAATATACAGATATATTTGTAAATGTACTATACTGAAACACTTATATATATGTGAAGTAGTAACATATAGTAAATCACCAGTTTATCTCTGATTTTGTATCATGTAAGTTGATTATTAGTTATCTTGGTGCTATTGTGAATTCGCCTACAGTCTCGTGATCCTGGTGGAGTTTGCTGACTGGATACGGTAAGGTATTCCAAGCCGTATGCCTTAGCCTAATGGAGGCTGGGTGTGACAATTTTCTGATATTATGTCATCACTAGCATAATTACATCATATTACATGATTATATAAATTATCATTGCTATATTACATATAGTCATATGCTATATGCCTAGGCACCCCTCCAATGCCTTGGGTCGCCTAGTCACTGTGACAACTATGATTTTCTGATGTCTTCCTTTTATCTGTTCTCGGCATTTGCTCTCATCATCACAATGTGTTTTTTTATAGAGATGGCTACTTGTGGTTTGCAGCTACCTCATATGGTTATTGTAGTTTGTAGCTACTTTATTTTTTTATTGTGGTTCGCAGTTACCTTACGTCGTTATTGTGGTTCCTAGCTACCTTATGCTGTATTTGTGGTTTGCAACAACCTTATTTTTTTTTTTTTTTCCTGCAGTACGCATCAACCTATGTTGCTCTTTTATCTGTGGTTAGCAGCAACTTGTGCTGATCCTCTTTTATCTGTCTTCTTGAGAAGGGCTTATGATGTTATTGTTGTTGTTCTTGCTATGGTCTACCTTGCAATTTCTCTCCCTTATTTTTCCGTTGATGTTTGAATTCTTTCGACACAAAGATTTTTCTACTATTGCTGCAGGTGATTGGTGTGCTTGTGTTGGTGATGTGCCTGGAAGATGACTTTGTCACGTCCTGCTATTGCTGACCATTGGGTTCTACGATTTGTGTCTCTCTTTAAATTGGTTATATAAAGTATGTTTGTTCTTATTGTCCAAGCTAGAGCCTAGAATATAGATATGATCCACCTTGAGGGGGGTGTTATGGTGACATTTAGTAGTATAGCGGTGTTTTTTAGTGTCAACAGTGACGGTCATAATTTAAGGTAGTATTTAGGTTTATGTTTACAAGTCACGGTGATGTTTTGTGTTGTGGTATTGTTTTGTAGTGTTTCTTGTATGTAAGTGTTGGGGGGGGGGGGGGGGGATTACAATCTTTGTAACTAATTGAATTTATTATAAATAAAATATACCGCCCTCGGTGGAAGTAGCAAAGCACAAGCATTGGAGATATAGATAAGTCACTTGGGCTTATTTTATTGCAAATAAGCCTTGAGTTGTGTTATGTATGTGTTGGGCCTTTGATCCCATGGGTTTTCTTTGAAATGGGCCACTTTAATAGGCTTAAAATATGGGTAGAAGGTAGGAAAACGGGATTTTATTCATTAGTTTAATTAGTTTTGCTATTTAATTCAATAAAGGCCCATTAGGCCATTAGTTGGTTGTAAAGTCCTATATGGACTATTAGTTAGTTAGTCCTACTCCATGTTGGAGTCATAACGTCAAGTCCTAGTCCTATTTTAAATTCCTAGTTGTAGTAGGAGTGTCTAGTCCTATTGGGAAACTAGCTCCTAATTGTAGTAGGAGTGTCTAGTCCTATTGGGAAATTAGCTCCTAGTATTAGTATGATTGTAAACTTCCCCTTTATAAATAGAAAGGCATATGTACCAATATTGGACAGATTTGAATGAAAGAAAGTTTGCATTTATGAAAGAAAGTTTGCAACTAAATGCTTAGAGCAGCTGAGATAGCTGTGGGTGAGAAGCCCAGGCTGAGATAGCCACTTCCTTTATTCTCTTTCACCCTTCTCAATCCTCCATCTGTTTTATTCTTCTTTTTTATTTTATTTGTTGTAACATTCAAGAGGTATAGTTCAGATTTTAATAAAAGTCTCCAGAAATCATAACCGATCAGCAATCCTAGTGGGAATAAAAGAAAGATCGATCTCCTCTCTTTCTCTCTTCTGTACTCTGTTCAGTCAAGTCTTCAATCAGGGTATTCCAGGCCTCATAAGGGTCCCACGATCCTTACCTAGTCACTGTTGGAAGCATTCAACTGCAATTCTTGAAAGTTCTTCTCAGTTTTCTCTCCTAGGTCAGAAAATCAAGAAAGCTTGTAACTTCACAACTAGTCGTCAGAATCCTCCCAACTTTGGGGGTTTTTGTACCCTCCCTAGGGACTATCTACGCCCAAGAATGCAACTCAATCGGACTCCTACAGCCCTGGCCGCACCTCTCTCTCTCCAGCTCTATAACAGGTCTTTCTCTCTCCTATCGGGTTAGGTTTTGGGCTGGTTTTACTCCTAAATGGGTATTATATCCTTGGGGATTTATTTGATGGTATTATTTCTTTGTTTCTTACTCCTATTTGTATTGTTTGGGGTTATAAACTGTGGAGTTAGTTACTTGTAATCTACTCCTACATTAAGTGGTATCAGAGCTACGGTTGAAGAAAGCTCCAAACGATCTATCAGGGCCTAACTGAAGATGGTTCCATCAGTTCGTTACTTCGATGGACAAAGGGATACATTCTACATCCTTGATTGGTTAGATTCTCTGGAGGAATATATTGACTACTATAACTTGACAGAGACACAAAAGCTTCAAGTTGTTTGTTTCCAGTTGATTGGTCATGCTAGAGATTGGTGGAGAGTCCATGAAAAGCGACTCCGAGTTCGAGGACATGAGCCTAGGACTTGAGAAGAGATGAAGTACAAGTTAGTGACACAATACCTCCCTGCAAAATTTCCAAAGAAAGCTCTTCCCTCCACAGGATTCCCATCAGAATACATCCACTGCTGCCCAATCTAATGATCAGCCACGTTATTTTCATGGGGAATTCCTTGAATAGATGCGTGAATTGGACATGTACTTTGACAACTACAACTTAACAGAGACAAAAAAACGCCAATATGCATGTTCCCAGATGAGTGATTGTGTTCGAATGCAATGGAGAGTCCGTGAAAGGCAACTTCAAACTTAAGAATGTAAACCTAAAACGTGGGACGAGATGCAGTATGAGTTGGCAGGCATGTACCTATCTGAGCATGAACGAAACATGTACTTCCTTCCACCAGATGTCCAAAAGGCACCCACACTTGACAATAACATGAAGGAATCATCAGTCTCTATTGCGAATGAGCAACAAGAGAAGACACCTCTGACCAGTGAACTAGAGCCAAAAGTTAAGGTTAGTGTTAAAATTTTTCCAGCCATTCCTATTGTTGAGGAAGAACTAGTCATTGATGTTCCCATCAACGAGACTCATGTGGGAGAAGTAGAAAGCAACAAGGTTGCCACAATGGACAATAAGGTTGAGACTATGGAACTTTACACTACAACAACTATGATGATTGTGAACAGCTAAGAGGAAGTTCCTAAGGAGTTCAAGAATGAAGTTGTGTTTGAACCATCAATGGAACCGATTAGGAACCACCAGGTATATGAACCAAAAGAGCTTTATGTTGCATTGAAGTTAGAAGAGATCAAAGGTGCATATGTAGATGACCCTATGGATACATCTGAAGATGTTGAAGTTGAGCACGTGGAGTTTGTCATCCTATTAAAGTATCTTAAAGATCGAGCTCCTCACATTCTAGACTACATCTTTATCATCAAAGAGCTACCTGAATTTTTCTACGGCTTGAAGAGGGACGTGCACCATGATATAATCACCCTCACACTCTACAAAATTCGAGGACGAATTTTTTCTAGGAGAGGGCGAGTTGATGTAGATAAATCACTTGGGCTTATTTTATTGCAAATAAGCCTTGGATTATGTTATGTATGTGTTGGGCCTTTGATCCCATGGGTTTTCTTTGAAATTGGCCACTTTAATAGGCCTAAAATATGGGTAGAAGGTAGGAAAACGGGATTTTATTCATTAGTTTAATTAGTTGCTATTTAATTCAATAAAGGCCCATTAGGCCATTAGTTGGTTGTAAAGTCCTATATGGACTATTAGTTAGTTAGTCCTACTCCATGTTGGAGTCATAAAGTCAAGTCCTAGTCCTACTTTGAATTTCTAGTTGTAGTAGGAGTGTCTAGTCCTATTGGGAAACTAGCTCCTAGTATTAGTATGATTGTAAACTTCTCCTCTATAAATAGAGAGGCAAATGTACCATTATTGGATAGAGTTGAATGAAAGAAAGTTTGCATTTATGAAAGAAAGTTTGCAACTAAATGCTTAGAGCAGTTGAGATAGCTATGGATGAGAAGCCCAGGCTGAGATAGCCACTTCTTTTATTCTCTTTCACCCTTCTCAATCCCCCATCTGTTTTATTCTTCTTTTTTATTTTATTTTTTGTAACATTCAAGAGGTATAGTTCAGATTTTGATAAAAGTCTCCAGAAATCAGAACCGATCAGCAATCCTAGTGGGAATAGGAGAGAGATCGATCTCCTCTCTTTCTCTCTTTTGTACTCTGTTCAGTCAGGTCTTCAATCAGGGTATTCCAGGCCTAGTCACTGTTGGAAGCATCAGAATACAAAAACCTAGTCACTGTTGGAAGCATTCAGCTGCTGTTCTTGAAGGTTCTTCTCAGTTTTCTCTCCTAGGTCAGAAAATCAAGAAAGCTTGTAACTTCACAACCAGCCGTCAGAATCCTCCCAACTTTGGGCATTTTTGTACCCTCCCAAGGGACTATCTACGCCCAAGAGTGCAACTCAATCGGACTCCTACAGCCCTGGCCGCACCTCTCTCTCTCCAGCTCTATAACAGGTCTTTCTCTCTCCTATTGGGTTAGGTTTTTGGCTGGTTTTGCTCCTATATGGGTATTGTATCCTTAGGGATTTATTTGATGGTATTATTTCTTTGTTTCTTACTCATATTTGTATTGTTTAGGGTTATAAACTGCGGAGTTAGTTACTTGTAATCTACTCCTGCATTAATTGGGTTGTTCTCTTTGTGGTAACTGGGTATTCCTGAATATATTAACTTTGATTTCTCAACCTATGATTCTGTTCAAGGTGCATATGGAGAAGGAATATGCTCATGTGAGCTGAGATACTTAGGATCGGTTTTTGGGTCTAAATGGATGTTATGGATGAAAAACAACAACTAAGCCTTGGCCAACTAAATGGGGTCAGCTATATGGATCCTTACCCTACAATCAGCCCTGTTAGAGATCATACTTGATACAAGGCCTAAGCTATGCATGTCTTCCCTCACCACTTCTCATAGATTCATTCTGGGTTTGCCCCTAGCTCTTTTAGCTCCTACAATTTTAATCAAGTCACTCCTCCGTACTGTAGCATCTAAAGGCCTTTGTTGAACATAGCCATGCCACCTCAAACAACGTTCTCATAGCTTATCATATATTGGAGCTACACCCAGATCAACCTAAGATGCAACACAAAAGCATTTTCCCTTTTGTAAATGGTAACCTAGCAGGCTTCTTAGAAAGTATGAAGGGACTGAGGCAAGGGGACTCACCGTCTCCATTCCTTTTCATTTTTGCCTTGGATTATATCAAGGATCAGCTTAAGCCCATTCTTATTTGTGCTAATCATACGTGAGCTGACTATAGACATTCAAGATCATGTCCTTTGGTGTATGATTATTGCAGATAAAATAGTTTCACAGATGAAAAAAAAAAAAAAAAAAAAAAGAGGGATGGATCTCAAGTTGGAATTAAAAAGATCCACTTAGGAATCAAAAGGTTCTAGGGTTAGTAGAACAAAAAATAGTATATCGTGAGTAACTTTAGTAAATAGAACTAAAAGTGGGGTAGTGAAAATTGATGATAGGGAGATATTGCAAAGTGATAATGTTATTATGTACCTAGGCTCAATCATATATAAATGAGAAAAAAGAGGATGATGTTGCACAAAGAATTATAGCAAGGTGGATGAAGCGAAGATGTATGTCTATAGTATTTTTTCTTTTTTATTAAAGTAAAAGTACTCTATTAAAACTCAAAGGAAAATATTATACAAGCAATAATGTATTGAGTTGAATGTTGGGTGGTAATGATACAAAACATATATAATGTAGCTGAAATGAGACTATTGAGATGGATGAGAGGTAAAAAAGGATAAAATCCGGAATGGACAAATTATAGTTAATTTAGGAGTAGCTCTGATATATAATGAGAGAATCGTTTGACGTGGTACTGACATGTGCAACATAGGCCTTTAAATGCTCCAGTAAAGAGGAGTGATATAATTAAGATTGGCGGAACTAAAAGAGCCAAGGGTAGGCCTAAAGTGACTCAAGGAACATGCATAGGTTAGGACTAGTAACAAGTATAGCTTTGAGTAGAGTTGATTGAAGAAAGAAGATCCATGCATGGTTCAAAATTTTGCTAATTTTGCCAGTTTCAACATGCTCGAGACGAAATAGGAGGCAAAATCTAGAAGCACCATAATTTCGGTCACAAAAATGCACTGTTTAATCGAAAATTCGATCATTTCAGCCATCCCCCCCCCCCCCTCCCCCTATTGGGAAATGGCCAAGTGAACCTAAAGTGAAAAAAATGCATCATTTCGATTGAAATTCGCTAATTTCAATCTGACTAGAATACAAGTTTTTAAACTATGTCCATGTAGTCGGACCTATTTAGTTGGTACAAGGCTAAGTTGAGTAAAGGTTTGAATAGGATCATTGGGAGCATAGTTGTCACGGCACCAAGGCGAACCAAGGCGGTGGAGGGTTGTCTAAACGCTTAGGCGAGAAGGCGCCCGTCTTAAGGCGAACAAGGCAACCAAGTGTTATTTTTATTTTCCCTATTTTCTAACATTATTTAGTAAGCTATATAGATCTTGTATCATAAAAAATCAAGATTAAGCAACATCAAGTCATTAAAAATAAAAATTTAGCCATATTAAATCATAAAAAAATTAACATTAAGTCATATTAAGTTATAAAAAATCAACATTTAGAGAAATGCTCTCGTTTTATAATAATTTTGACTGGTCAAATGATTTTATTTTTACATAAGACTTTTGTCTTAGTTATAACATAAAACCAGTTTTCCAACAAGTCTAAGATTACTTAAATCTAAGTTGTAACAACAAAGTTATGCTCCGGTCAAACTTATTTTCAAGTGCACAAATGTTGTTAAAATCACCTGAATGAAAATAATTTTATAGATTTCAAAATAAAAGATTATTTTACTGGCCTTTTGGTTTTTAGCAATGCTTTAACATGATAGAATTTATAAAATTTTCATAATTGAGAAAAACCCTAGCATTTAAAAGTTGAAAATCACCCCTATAACCAAAATCCAGTTTTTGTTCTTGGACTGGGGGGTTGACTTTTTATCCTTTTGGAATTTTTTATTAGATTCAAATAGGGAGTATTTGTTTATTTATGAATAATAGCTTAAGCAAATGAAATAACAAATATAAAAAAGTAAATGAAATAACAAATATAAAAAAGTAAATGAAATAATAAATATAAAAAATATTTACTTAAATGATATTTGGCATAAATAAAAGACAAAACCCAAGGCGATATGCAGTACAACAAGGCGACTGACGCCTAGGCGTCCAGGTGGTTTAGGCGACCCCTTGACAACTATGATTTGGAGAGAGTACTAGAGGGCATGGTGGAAGGTTCTGTGTTAGGAAATCCAGAGGAATCGGTTGTAAGATGGAGTCAGTACCAATGGTGCATTTGGTTCAACGTTTGGGGCCCAAATATAAATCAAGGCCTATCGGTCGGCTAAATTTAAGATACGTATCGGACGGTATCGTATCATATCGAAGATATGCTAAGATATGCCAAAGATCAAAGATTAAAGTATCGGTCGCCGAATCGGTCGGCTAAATTTAAGATACGTATCAAAGGGTATCATATCGGTATCGGAGATACTTTAAACCATGGCAGGCCATCTACATGGAAAGTGAAATATTTATCAATAAGAGGGGGGGAATCACAATCATAAAGAGTGTATTATCAAATTTTACTGTTTACTCCTTTTCATTGTTCTCCACCTAGTGTCAGTTGGCATAAAGAATAGAGAAGCTCTAAAGGGAGTGGCATGGAAGAACAATCAATAGAGACCACACTAAGTAAAATGGGAAAGGGTTAAGGGTGTGCTTGACAAAGCATAATGGACAGTTGGGGGTGAGGCTGGTGAGGATTATGAGTAAGGAATTATTAGAGGGAAATCAATGTGATTGAGGAATAAGGATTACCGAAGCAAATCACTAGAGCTAAATATTGGATGTTTGAAGGGAATTGGAAGTTTTCACTACTGTTTCACCTAAAAGCTCGAATAGTTCGGGAAGGGCAGCATCAATATATATATATATATATATATCAACACTCCCCCGCACGTGTAGGCCAAGATCTCATGGTCCTTGCACATGGAGCTCACGAGACATTTCCTTTATGCGGCACTAAGGGAGAAGAAACGTCAGGAAAACTCTTCCGAAGCACTTCCCAGGAGGCCAAGTGTTCGACTTCCCTTCTCTAAAACCATGTTTGCTACCGTTTCACCTAAAAGCTCGAACTGTTAGGAAAGGGCCTTATCAATGTATACATCAACAGGGAAGAGAGAGGAATGGGGCTGATGTTGCAAAATCACAACAATTGAATAAATATGTTTCTTGGTGGGTGACGAGGAGTTTTGGCATGATCAGTGGCGTGGGGGTTGTTCTTTGGAGGAGTTGTTTCTGAATCTATATGTGATGCCATAAAATCAAAAACGCATAGAAGACATATGGAGTGTGTGGAAAAGAGGATATGTTTCCAAACTTAAGGAGGAATTTGAATGATTGGGAAGTGGAGAAGGTGGTCAGACTATGAAAGTTTTGGAGTCTACTGAAACTAAGAAAGGGAGCATGTGAAGGTATGGGATGATAGTTGGACTCGGGGTTTCTCAGGAAAATCATTCTTCAAAGTGTTGCTGGTGGTAGACCTGATTTCCCTATAAAATAGTTTGCAACGAAACATACCTCCTCAGATAGCCTTCATTACATGGGCAGCAGTCTAAAAGAAGATATTAAGGGTTGGTGAATGAGACGTAAAATGCAAGTTTCTTGGTGAAGTGGAGAATGCCCAGCACCTTTTCCTAGGATGCAGTTTGGATGCTGCTTTAAGGTGGTTTTTTTCTTCTCAGTTGCCAAAGTTGTGGGCATCTGCCTTTTTTGGCTCCAATGTCATCAATGCTGGTGGAATGGGAGGAAGGACCACTTGAGAGGAGGCCTCAAACCATATGGCAATGATATCTTTAGCAGTTTGCTCAAGAGTGTGGAGTGCAACAAATGTCTGCACTTTTGAAGCCAAGGGAGAAACAGAAGAGAAGGTGGGAAGGGGTGGTGAAAATGTTGTCTTCAATCCTCATGGTGTTCTGTGGCACCAAAATAGCACTTGCAGTATTTGGTATAATTGGACTGATTTTGTAGATGGTAGAGGGGTCTGGCAGTGCATATTTTTGTAAAGTTGGGAGAGCATTCCTTTTTCATCTGCGGAGGGTCCAGTTTGTGGATTATTGGCAAGTGCACAGCATCCTGTGTATACAGGTCATTTTCTTGGATCTCATTAACACAAATAATCTTTACTTTCTCTGAAAAAATATATAACTAATTTGAGAGATTTCTATACAGCGATTATGTGGAGCCATGGTTCTAAATCTCTCCGAGGGCGAGATCTCGGTAATTTTGGAATTTTTTTTTTTTTCTGTCGAAACGAAACCTGCTAGAAAAAATTACTGGTTGTACACCAACTCGGTCGATATTTTGGTATCTCGACCGAGATTTCGGTATCGTTTCGGCGAGATACCGAAATGCTACAAAGCAAGGCATATAAATACAAGGTCTTGGTGACTCTGTCTCGCCTGTCTCGACCATTTTGGTGAAATCTCGGTTCTAGCTGCAATTATTTACACAAATCACTCCTATTGGCCTTTAATTAGCCACATCATCACACATTTTAACTTCCAAATCTTTCCTACAACAAGATCTACACATTCAAAGCTTATGAAAGGTAAAGTTCTTTCTCCAAAATCTTTATTTTTTTTTTCTTTTTTTTTTAAATAGTACATAAATACATGTTGGATGCTTCTAGATTTTTTATATGTTAGTCAATAGAGGCCGATCTATGACCTCACGGAATTGAAATTTTTTTTTGGTACATAAATATTTTTTTATTTCTTTGGTTTAAAAATTCATTTTCCATTACCATAAATTGTTACTTTTTATGATAATTATTGCTTTGATGGATGTCAACTATATATATGTTAGTCACCAATGGTTGTTCTACGACTCCATCAGAGTGAAATTTTTTTCCAGCCGGTAATTATTTATTTTAATTTTTGAAAAATATGAAAAATAGATTAATAATTGAAAAATAATTTTAAAAATAGGGAAAAGTATTTTGTTTTGATTTTAAAAATAAAATTAAAATATGAGATTAATATTAAAGTGTTTTGAAGCATACATGATGCTTGTTATGTTATACCATATTTGATTTTGTTGTATTATGTCATTAAAATATTTTTTTTAAATTGATTAAAAAATAATTTTATGTAAGAAAAAAATATAAGCAGCTACCATATACTTGTAAGTTAATAATGACATTCTTTTTTCTATGCATCACAGCATTAGGGTGATATAAAATGGCTAGAGGAGGTGACGAGGAAGGCGGGAGAAGAGGAAGAGGAAGTGGGAGACGTGATAGGAGTCGTGATAGTGGAGAGATTGCATGGAAACACGGTGTGCCAATTGATGGCGAAAAGAAGAAAACAGAGTGCAACTATTGTCATAAGAAGTTTATGGGTGGTGGGGCCACAAGACTTAAGCAACATTCGGTTGGAAACTGCTCAGATGTGGCTACATGCACTGAAGTGCCTGATCATATTGCCAAGGCTATAGCTAAAGATGTGGCTACATGCACTGAGAGCAGTATGGTCAGACCAAGCCAAAGCCAAAGCCAGAGCCAGAGCCAGAGCCAGAGCCAGAGCCAGAGCTAGAGCCGATGCGATTCACTGGGGAGAGTCAGTTTGACTATGCCACACAAGATCCTAATCACGATGCAAGTCCATCAGGTGGAGGGAGGAGTTCAGGTTACACTAGAGGGCCTTGTCGCCGATTTGGTGAAGATAGGCAGCGAGATTGTATGGACGTTGATAGTCTATCAACTTCTATTGGTGGAATGAGTTTGAGTGGAGGAGATAATCATCCTCACAGTGAGTGTAAAGGGAGTGGGAAATGGCGTGCCCCGTCATTTACTGAAGAGAGCACTTGGTCGAAGTATCATAGACCTTATGGTCAATTTATTGGGATAGGGCATATATCTGGTGCATCCATTCCTAGTAGTGAGTCTATTGACTATGGCTCCCAGACCCAGTCACATGGTGTTGGATTTGTGGACAGTTTATTCTCATTCCCAACCAACCTGTACATGTTGCCGGAACCATCAGTTGACAGTAGCTCAATGGCGGGTTCTTCTTCTTCATACTATGGTGGTGATACATACCCTCGGATAGGTTACCTTCAGTATGTAGATGACTCAGTCTCTTTGGCAGCTATGGAGGACTACGTTCGATTCTTCTTTCATACTATGACATGGCATGCATTTGTGGTTATTTCCTAGGACCTCATCAGGGCTCATGATTGTATTAAGAACTAACCGACTAACACAACTTGGTCTAGTACAAGAACCACATCCCTCGCCACAGCTTAACTGTCTCGAGAGTTTTCACCCACTGCCTCCCAACGTAGTCTTTCTTTATCCACCAACAGATCCTAGTCCCTCCCCAGTGCTACCTATGCCAAAATTCCTCTGAAGATGTGGATCACCTATTTTCAGACTGCCCCTTCTCTTCTGCAGTTTGGAATGGTCTATTGCCCAAATGCTGGCCTAGGAGAAGAATAATTCTGCTCTTTGACAGAGAATGGATCTAAGTAGACAAGTCTTTTGCAGGGTGTAAAGAGAGAGAGAGAGAGAGAGATCTGCGATTTGGATAAAAGGAAGTCTGAATCAATTAGATTGGGGCCCCACTCCCTTGCTCATTAAATAGACTAACACTATTGCAAGTCCTACTAGAATAGGAAACTAACTCTAACTAATCAGTCCTAATGGGATTAGGAAAACCCCAAGGGAGAGGTCTGCGACCTCTTCCTTTCTCACAAATCACGATAAATTCCTAAAACTCCCCCTCAAGCTAGAGTATAGGTGTTAATTATGCCCACCTTGTTACAAATATACTCCACTCTACTAATCCCCAAAGACTTAGTGAATACATCTGCAAGGTAAAAGATTCACACTTGCACCAAGGTTAAGTAAGGCATGCTCAATGTAGGTGTTGCCTATGACACAAGCTATAGTAGGGCTCCCTAGATCCTTATACTTGGCTGCTATAGGTTGAGTAATTATGGAACTAATGTTACCTGCCAAGAACGCCTTTTTGGGCACACTAGTGATGCATTTGTGAGTAGACAAATCTTTTAGGACCTTTGCATAAGCTGGGATCTGGGATATTGCATCCAAAAGAGGGATGTTCACTTCTACCTTTTTAAAGGTTTCTAAAAATTTTTCCATGGAAGTAGTCTTCTTTTTCTTTATCAACCAGTTAGGAAAGGGGAAAAGAGGAACATAAGGACTGTTAGGATTTTACTCTTTTTCAGAAGAATCATTTTTTGTTTCCTGCTCAAACATTACTTGTAGAAATAACTCCTTGTTGTAACTTTTCTCGAACAAAGTGGCAGTCAACCTCAATATGTTTTGTCCTCTCATGGAACACTAGATTCGTCACAATAGGAATTGCAACTTGGTTATCACACTATAACTACATAGGAGAAATGTACTCAAACCCAAGCTCTATCAACAGTTGCTTCACCCACACTAACTCACAAGTGACATAAGCCATGGCATGATACTCAAACTCTCCGCTAGACCTCGCCAGAAAAGCCTACTTCTTGCTCTTCCAAGACACAAGATTACCGCCAATGATTGAATTGAAGCACTCTTTCATTTTAAAATATAAATAAAGAACTAAAGACTCTTTAATTTTCTAAGTTCCTTATTCACCTATATGTCATCCCATATTCAGTTTCCAAATTCCAATAGAGTTAAATCCTACACATCTATTAAAGAAAGAATCACAAAAATTTGCAAAATTAATCCTATAGTGTAAAATTTATAAATAAATAAATTAAAAAAATAAAAAAAAACTGGGCTGAAAACATACTCTTGGATTTCTAATTTCTGGGGCATTGCAATACTAATCCCCATTCAACCATAGACATCTTCATAAAACACCTAGATTTTTTTAGTTGTCCCAATTTCCCCTTTTATTGCATAAATCGACCATAAATACTGAAACCTGAGAAAATGCAAGAACATTTGTTAGTATTTATGCATTTTAATAGATTTATTTCTGACAACATTTTCTTTGTGAAGGGTATATTTAGTTTTCTTTGTTTCTTTGTTTCTTTCTTTCTTTTTTTTTTCTTTTTCTTCTTCCTTTTTTTTTTTTTTTTTTTTTTTATGAATAAATGAATTCAATACCAAACAGGAGAGAGAATTTACAAAGAGGGAAAAAGGGGAGGGGGGGGGGAGAAGGGGACCAAATCTAAATCCTCAAAAGGAGGAAAGGCACAACCAAAAGACTAAGGGAGAACCCTAACAGCAAAGGAAAACAAAAGGAAGGTTATTTTTTGTTGATCTCAAAAGGAGAAACCCACATAAAAGAGTTCAGAATTCAATCCTCAGGAATTTCCTTCAAAACTTTGCTTTGATTGGTTTAAAATGGTTGAAATTGCAGACAAATGCGATTCACATATTCTTTTTGCAAAAAAACTGTAGCCACATAGTTATCAAAGTGTTGCCTAGGTGCCTTGTTGGTGTCGCCTTCGTTTTTTTTTTTTTTTTTTTCCTCAGGCTACCTTGCTGCCGTGACAACTATGTTTAGAATAGAATTACATGTATCATTGTAGGGGATATAAGGTATATCACTATACCCCTCAGGGGGCATTTCCATCTCTTCATATCAGAATGATCTTAAAAAGGCTTAGGGAGAGTAGGGTGACTAGGGTCATTCTCCTCTTCTCTTATTATGCCATTGTCTTCCACTCTTCCTCATCTTCTTAACTTCTCTTTTTGACAGACAACAAAACTTATCAATAGAGGAGAAGAAGACAGAATTCAGTTGATCCAAGTACCTTCTACTATATGTTGTTACAGAGAAAATGAATTGCGCAATCTTTCTTATAATAAGATAATAAAGGTTCCATCCCATTGCGGGTACATTTTCTCGTTGTAGATCCATTAGATTTCATATCTTCCAGCTTTTGCAGAGCCAGAGATGAACACCTTTGGGTAGTAATTGGGCTCTCATTCGTGGAACCAATAGTTGAAAACTGTATATACACAATGTATCCTGATTTGCCCCTATTTCATCTTGTTGTGTAAGCTATGTATAGTGCTTTAAAATACTAATCAACA
Source organism: Macadamia integrifolia (assembly GCF_013358625.1). Taxonomy (NCBI): domain Eukaryota; kingdom Viridiplantae; phylum Streptophyta; class Magnoliopsida; order Proteales; family Proteaceae; genus Macadamia; species Macadamia integrifolia. Next base: position 15,863,185 of record NC_056557.1, read on the forward strand.
AAAAGTTCTTTCTTGCTTGAGATCAATAAAAAATAATAATAAGTATTCATACTGCACTTGGAGAAAGAATTACACCAAACTGAATTGAGTAGATACAGCCATAGTTGTCAAGGCATCACCTAGGCAACGACTAGGTGTCCACGAGGTTTGCATGGGGCCTAGGCGACAGTTGCCTTGTTGCATTGCATGCCGCCTTATGTTTTGGCACTTATTTATGCCAAATATCATTTAAGTAAATGTTTTTTATATTTTTTTATTTCATTTACTTACCCCCTATTTGAATCCAATAAAAATAGTTTAAAAACCAAATTCCAAAGGATAAAAAGTCAACCCCCCAGTCCAAGAACAAAAACTGGATTATGGTCATAGAGGCGATTTTCAACTTTTAAATGCTGGGGTTTTTCTCAATTATGAAAATTTTATAAATTCTATCATGTTAAAACATTGCAAAAAAACAAAAATCCGGTAAAATAATCTTTTGTTCTGATATCCATAAAATTATTTTCATTCATGCGATTTTAACAGCATTAGTGCACTTAAAAATAAGTTTGACCAGAGCATCACTTTGTCATTACAATTCAGATTTAAGTAATCTTAGACTTGTTGGAAAGTTGGTTTTATATTATAACTAATACAAAAAGTCTCGTGTAAAAATAAAATCATTTGACCAGTCAAACTTATTATAGAACAAGAGCATTTCTCCAAATTTTGATTTTTTATAACTTAATATGACTTAATCTTTATTTTTTATAATTTAATATGGCTAAATGTTGATTTTTAATGACTTGATGTTGCTTAATCTTGATTTTTTATGATAAAGGTATATATATATATAGCTTACTAAGTAATGTTAGAAAATAGGAAAAATAAAAAATTACACTTGGTCGCCTTGTTCGCCTTAAGGCGGACACCTTCTCACCTAAGTGCTTAGACAACCCTCCACCGCCTTGGTTCGCCTTGTCGCCGTGACAACTATGGATACAACATCTTATGAAAGTTCACCATAACAAACAAAAGGTGGAAGATGTTACAATGACTAAAAACATATCCATTGGAGGTAATTGATGTGCTCTAATGCACTCATATAAACTAGAGTTATATAATTTCATTTAGACATAGAATATCTAAAAGAAGTATCAGTTAGTTGCAGACTTGAAAATTAATCAAAGTGAAGGGACCCAAACCTCCGAGCCATCCTCAATTGCCTTCTGTACTCTGCAGTGGTGCTCAGTGCATAACAACCAAGAAGAAATTCCCAGACTTCTGCCCTTATGGACGGATCCACACCCTAACAAAAAAAGGAGCAAACCACTCAAAAAGAAGCCAGAACATAATTTCTGGATGTACCTCTGGTAAAACGGGTCACTTCTGACATGGAAATCTACACAAATCTCATCATAGATAAAATATTTACAGAACTAAATATGATAAGCTGATAACTCTAAGTCTAAATTGAATATTCTTTGACCGAGAAATCATTTAGTACTATCAATCATTTGATTAGACAGTTATGTTATGCTTTGATTACAAGCATAGTTGATGTGACCATGGTTCAAGATCTTAAGTTTCGACCGAAATTTTGTGGTATCAACCCAGCCCGAGACAAGATGGAGGGTTGAATTGGATCTGTACCTAGAGCCATTTCAACAAAATTTCAAAGAAATCAATGGTTTCGCATGATTTGACCGAAATGGTCCAACCATCCTTATATAAAAATGGGCAAGTGTTTTCGAGTGGGGCATAGGGGCCTCCCCAAACATAAGGGCGCCGCCCCCAGGAGGGGCACAGGGGTCATTCCATGTCCCCTGTGTCTGGAAGTGGCCCCAATGTCCCACCCAGAAAACTTTGTTCCTATAAAAATACCCAATCTCGATTGAAACCTGTCCTATTTTGAAAGTTTCAACCGAAAGCCTCTGGTTACAAGGGTTTAACATACAAGCACTTCATTTGGCCAAAAATATTCATTTTTTGCCAATTTTCTGCAATCTTTTCTTGTTTTCTTGCTTTATTTACCAATATCACCATAGAGAGTACTTCTTGGAGCTTCAAGGTAAATACACATTTTCCCTAAACTCAATTTTTTTTTTATACAATGTAGTAGTAAATATGGTAGAATTCTTTCAAGTTTTTATATGTTAGATAGAATGGCCCGATCTACAACTTCACAAAGTCGAATTTTTTTAGGTTGTTAAAATGTTTTTTTTTTAATACATTTTCCTACAACATATTTATGGGAAAAAAAAATAGGGGTAATATGTGATGGTGGGTGTTCAAATTAATATATGTTAGATACCATTGGCCAATCTACGGCGTGATAGTGTTGGGATTTTTTCACTGTTTTTTTCTTTTATTTAATAAAATAATTTCTGAAATGCTTTAAACAAATGAAAATAAATATGAAAAATCTTTTGTATTAGTTTGCAAAATCTAGATAATTAATGAAATTACTGGAAATATGCTTTCGGCCAAAATAGATTAGTAATGTGATGTTCTTTAATTAATTTTTGTTGATCAATTAAATAGAATTGTTAAAACAGTTCTAAAAAAAAAATCAATAGGCAAACATAACATAATTTTTTTTTTTTGGGGGGGGGGGGGGGGTGTGATTTAGAATAAGCTTTAGTTGTTGTTTAGGAGAAATATCTGATGAGTACATATTAATAATCGTTGTGTTTTTTGTTGAGAGAGTTTACCAACTAGTGTTGCACAAAATCTAGTGGAGGCAGGGGCATTGATCCCTCTCAGCTGACAAGACGATATCTGAGTGTAAATTATCATAAGAAAATTAGGGGAGGCAGGGCCACTAGACTGAAGTGCATCTTGACGGTGGTGACAAGAATGTGTTGGGCTGCCCTAGTGTGTCAACTGAGATAAAGAAAGCTATGTTAGCACGAGGAAGGAGAAGAGGGCAGCCAAGGAGGATTTTGATGAAGCATGTGACGCAGCACAGAAGACATACACTAAGAGGCAGAAGGGGGCTGTCGGCTAGGGTGCTTTGGGCTACCCAAGCAACCCACGATTTTGTTGAGATGGGGGCCATGGGGCTTTATTTTATGTTTGGTTTATTTATGGGTTTGGTTCAATTTTTCATTCAATTTAAGTGATTTAGTTGTTCTTAGAGGAGAAGTAACATAAGTCCTTAGTTTCCTTTTTCAAGTAGTTTCTATTTCCTGCTTTTAGTAACTACTGCTTTAGGAGTCTGATTGAGGTTTCCTTTTATGGAACTTTCTATTATGTAATTCCCTCCCTCCATCACATATTATAAATAAAGCATAGAAGGGTTCAAGCCTCCCACGAATTTGACAAACTACATTAATGGCTGCTGCTGTTGTCTTCTCTGCTGAGAATAGGTCTTGTGTCTGATCAAGACTGTGGAGCTTGTATGTGATCTGGCTGACTCTCTGCGGTGTTAAGCCCGAGAGGTCCTCTTCTATTTTATCATCTCTTCTCTTACTGTTTTTAAGCACTCCAAGGTATCAAATTTCATCTCGGTTCATCCCAGGTAAACCACATTACTAATCCACAATACTTTCATTTTCCAGTTCTGAAACTCTCTTTCTTGTTCCGCAATCCATCCCTGATTCAAGGGCTTTCAACCACATGACTATCCCCATCTTTTGGTCGAGTGTTAGGCCCCATTTGAAGGTGGTTCAACCCCAATTTGGATTCTTTGGACCCCATAAAACCAGTGGTTGGTACAACACAACAACAACAACATCCAAAACCTTATCCAACTTAATGGGGTCGACTACATGGAGATCCCAAGCAAGGACAAGCACAAGGATCCATGCAAAAAGATTGACGAGTTATGGTGAATAATAATAAGTGTCAGCTGTCAACCTAATGAACCACTAAAAATCAACCACAGGCTTATAACGACAGACTATAAAAATGTACCAGCTGGATATTTTGACCTATCTCTTCTATTTTCTGAGATCGACAGATAGGTTTGGCTTGTTTCTGATTTCTATGATGATTGTTCATGTTTTATGATCTGTTCTAACCCTATTTCAGCATCTGAGCTTCCCTTTACAGTTGATTACATTCTGATCACAGAAACCTTAGTTTGGAACCAATACTCTTGACTCCCAGAGCCGATTGAGGTGGTATGGCCATTTTCAACGGAGACCTATGGATGCCTCAGTCAGGTAAAGCAACCAGATTCATATAGAGAGTTCAAGCAGAGGTAGGGGCAGACCTTAAATGACTATCAAACGAAGTGGTAAGGAAAGATATGCAAATGGTAGGGTTGGATTCTAGTATAACTGCAAATAAACCGCTGTGGAGGGCAAAGACCCGCATAGCCAACCCTTTTAGGGGATGTTCTTGGGATGCTGCTCTTTTTTACCGCTATAACTTATTTCTTTTATCTCTTTTTAGTTGCGTGTGCACTTCTTTCATTCTGTTTTTTTTTACTTTGATACATATTGTATGCATGTAGCCGACCCCATTAAGTTGGGATAAGGTTATGGTTGTTGTTGTTGTTGTTTGTACTCTTGATTCCCAGATCTGTTTTCCCTCTTTGTTTCTGATCAGCTCTGCTGCTGGCCTATCCTGTTTGGGGACTGCTCTTTGATTAGAACCTACACTATTGAGACTTGGTTTGACTTTTCAAACGATGTCTGAGTTAAGGGAGAAGGATTATGACAGTGAGCACCCTGACTTGGATGATGCAGAAACAGCAGCAAAGACTGCACAAATGAGGAGGGCAAAGGTAGAGAGCAGAGCCCAGTATAGGGCTACTCAGGAGAGAATGATACAGATGGCCAGGGAAGTTGGTTCTCTAGACGGGCTAGAGAATAAGAAACCAAATTATAGGGATGTAATAGCAATTTGGTAAATATTATGAACAGTATAGGTTCTTTCTGAAGAGGAAAACAAATTCAGGACTTGAAAGAGAATAAGTACTTAAGGGAAGGGTATTTATGGAAGTTAAAACCTGGGACCAAATAGAACCAATATTATGGGATGAGGGCTATTTTGTAATTTTAACAGGTAGCTTCTTCTTCACCCACGAAACAACAACCACACCAGCGGTAACTGGGAATCACTCCAAGAGAGATATCTCTCTCATTCAACCATGGATTGACCTAAGATTCCTAGGGTTGATTTGCAACTGCCAGCCTTATTAAAGCGATCAATAACAGATCCATATGCCAAAAGGAATGCAATAACATTTAGCCCTGCAATCCAAGTTTTCAGTAAAGAAGAAACCAACCCCGAGTTCTGAGTTATAACTCTTAGCAGGTTAAGTTTCGGTGGACAAAACTCTAAGCTTAGGTTGCCTATACCAGAGGTACTCCCACCCAAAAGTATTGCGAAGAAAGAATAAGGGAGATCGAAGTCAACATATAGGGCTGCAACATGCAAGTACCGCCCAGCACAGAACAGGAATAGGAAATAAAGAAGAACAGGAAGGAAGAAGTGAAGAACAGGAAAAGAATAGGAGAAGGAAGACTAAGAAGAACTGAAGAGGAATAGAATATAGGAATCATACCAGGAAAAGAGGGGAGGAAACCCATAGCCAACAGGCTGCCCAGGCCACACAGGTGCACTCAAACAAAACCCAAATTCAATATTATATTCTATATTCTCCATCGTTTGTTACATGTGAATATATATAGATAGAACTCCTAATTACATTCTAAATAGAGATAGAACTTAACTGTGTATTCTACCTTAGTTGTCAAGGCATAAGGTGACAGACAATGGTAAAAAATCAAGACGCCTACACGACCAAGGCACCAGTCCAGGCTGAGCCACCTGGAAGCCTAGGCGGCGGCACCTTGACAACCTTGTATTTTACTTTGCGTGTAAATAAAGATTACAAGAACCCAAATAAATAATAATCCCCTAAATATCCTACTGGACCGGAACTACTTGGACCTGGTTCTTGGTCTGCACTTCCCATTAGGTCCACGGAAGCTACTGCATTAATGGTTTCGTTCATCAAATTCGTGGTGCAGAATAAATTTCCTAAAATCAATCATTGCACAAGGGACTATTACAAAAACCTACTCAATGACTCAAGCATAGAAGATATGCAAACTATAAGCTCAATATGATACTTGAGGTTGAAAAAGGAATATTGATATGTAAATGGGTGACAATGACTTGTGAAAAGAAATAGTTGGATCTAGTCAAAAGAACAAACTAGGATGAAGCAACAGAGTTAATCAAAAGGAAATTAAATGTACATGAGATTTGTTACTGTTTGTTGAATACTGCACTATCATAAATAACCTATAATTGGCAATAAATAGAATAGCAGTTCAAGGACTTACACCTAATACAATCAACTTCAATGCTTTTTGAAAGTTCAAAACCTTTCCATCACTATCAAAGGTTGCTCGCCATTTTTCTGGCTTGAGCATTTTGCTTCCCTGCACAATTTGAAACAAAATGTAGAGGAAAATATAATTCCTGATGCACCCAAGCCCCAAAGGAAGATAAAAAATAAGCAACATGAAGTAACATAGTATTATGCATCCAGAGCAAAGCAATCTAGCGTTCAGAACTCAAGTTAATTACAAAGGTAGACATAAAATAAATTAAATCATATAAGTAACAGTTCTGTTGCGTAGAACAAAACCAAGTTTTCAGAAGGTCAGCGCAGTAGCAGCAGCATTGAAGAAGAAGAAGAAGAATAGAAGAGCTGAGATGGAGAAAATAGCACAACGGTGGGAAAAAGAAGACAGGTGGCAGTCCACGACTGCATCTCCCCCTTTTTTTATTATTATCATAAAAAGAATGGAAAGTACAGGAATACCCCCATTCATAATACTAATTCCTATTCTGTTGTACACATAACATAATCCTTGCCAGAATACCTTTACATGTTATTCTAACCTCCCCCTCAAGCTAGGGCATAGATCTTACAAATGCCCAGCTTGTCTAACAAAACATTAAAATGTGTGAAGACAAGTTCTTTTTCAAGATATCTGTCACTTGTTCTCCAGTTCTCAAAAATGGTATACCAAGGCATCTGGATTGAAGTTTCTCCTTGATAAAGTGACGATCAACTACATTAAGTTGGGTACGGTCATATTGAATTGGATTGTGTGCTGTAAGCTCATACTCACAGCTACTCACAGTATAGTCTCATAAGTTTATCCATCTCACAGCCCAACTCTTGAATCAACTATTCCTCCCACAAAAGTTCACAAACCCTATGAACCGTAGCTCTTAACTCTACTGCAGCACTCGATCTGGCCACAAAAGTTTACCACTGCTTCATGCAGTAAACATACAACAGCATCAGAGACATGTTGAATCACACTTCACTGCTGAGTTGTATCTGATACAAATATCTTGATCTAAGCTTTACTGCACACAGTTATACTCTTATAAATTGAGCTATTCTAAAATGGAGGATAATGCTTATAAATTAAACCTGATTCATAACACTTCTTATATATACCACGTTCACAGTGATTGCTGCAATCGTAAATTCTATAGAATCAAGTTCAGAATTTTCTTTATCTACCAATATTAAATCCCTTCAACCAAATTACCTACAATAGTGAGAAACACAGCAAAACCCACTAATCATATCAAGGAAATGTATTTACTTATTCAACAACAAAGATTATCGATATAATATGCATCTCGTTGGAGACAAAAAGGTACAATGTGGTAATCCTTACTATGTTTTCACATTTACTGACCTGTGAAGGCCCTTGATGCAGACAAGGCTCCTGAATATCACGAACAATAGAACTTAAACGTTGTAGATTCACCGCACCGGCTTTCCCACATATCCATTGCTTGTCTTGTCCGTCAAACGACATCTGACACTCTCTCTATCTCTCTCCCTGAAGAAACAATTCAAACACATCCTAGTCTCAGAAAAAAAGTCATTAAATCCAAAGAGTAAGATTACCAGTTAAAACGCTTGAATCTTGAAGGCCACATCTATTTTAGGGTAACCGACTGGACCTTATGCATGGAGATAATTCATGAGAAAAGAAGGAAATTAAAGCCAAGAACCAAAGATTCTGATTCGATTTGAGATCTACAAAAGATCGAACCAGCAGGGGGGAAATCTCCTCAGTGAAAAAATATATATATATATATATATTAGTTTTAGATTTAGAAAAAAAAAAAATGGAAAAACGAAGTACCTGAAAAGTGGCTAAGACAATGAGATCAAGAGATCTCTGACTTCGAGGGAGAGTTCCAAGAGCCCGTCGCCATTAACAGGGATTGTTTTCTCCCGCCGGCACTATTTTTTTTTTTCTCTTATTTTTCTTTATTTTATTTTCAAAATTTGGTAGGATGGTCGTAATAAAAGTGATATTAAGGGGTTTAATTATAAAATATACCCCGTGCACGTAGTGCCTGTTGCTCCGGTGGTGAGGCTTCGGCTGCGTTTGGCAGTCATAAAAAAAAAAACATTTGAAGAAACGGCAAAAGGTGTTCGGTATTAACTTGGTGTTTTTCAAATTTTTTTTGTAAGGAGAAGAGAAAAAGAAAGAAAAAAAACGTTAGAAATGCAAAATGATACAACAACCAAACCTTGTTCCATCATCGTTTCAAATACCCGAAGAAAAAATGTGAACAATTAGGGTAATCATTTCTGAATCAGGTTCACTAAACACCTTTTTTTTTTTTTTTTTTTTTTTTTAAACGGCATTTTGACACATAAATTGAAAATTCTGTTTTGAATATAAAACATCGTTTGTTAAACTGAATGACTACTAAACGTAGCCGTTCTACAAAAAATGGCTAGGTTTTCTTTTTTGGTATCGGAGTAGCATTTTTATTTGGCATGGGACTAGGGACACTTCTGAGCTTCTTCTTTTTTTTCGTGCAAACATCCCCTTGAATGGAAAAACTAAATTTACAATCAGGATGAATTCATCCCAAAAGGAGGACACCCAAAGCCCTTGTGAGGGGTATGAACTAACCCAATTAGATATAGAATGGACTAAGATTGGTTTTTTTTTTTTTAGTGAAAATAAAAATCATTACTTGCTAAAGTAATTACATCATCAATTCTTCTGATATCCAAAAAACTTAGTTCTATTGTGCATGGCCATATAAGTCAAACGTTGAACAAAAGAAATCACATTGTTAATATGTTTGAGACAGAATTTAGTCAAAAAGAGATTGTTGTAGATTTCAAGGAATAGCGGAATTGAACTCCATAGCCATTTTCCTATGTTGACATTAGCCAATAAAATTATTCCATAGCCATTTTCTTATGTTGACATTAGCCAATAAAATTATACATTTGTTAAGTCACTCCAGATCTCAGTCAGATCATGTTGTTCTTCCTTTGCACACTTCAAACCGTAGAGCAAGCTTCTTGAACTTGCTTTAGTACAACTTCCATTCATCATGTAATTGCCATTAATTACAATGATATTTTCCTTTAAAAAAAATTCCCCATGCCCAGCCTACAATATTATCACCACTATTAGAAAAACTAAAGCAAACCAAAATCAGGTAATCGAGCCTAAGAAGATTCAAATTGACCACTTTGCTTCTGTGGACAGGAGATTGGATCATGTGAATTACTGAAACTTACATCAAAAAAATGATTTGAGGTCTGATACCCAACGATTGATGTTTGAGATGACACATAATGGGTTTGGCCTTACCTTTGATTTTGAGACTTGATTTCCGTGAATCCAAATGAAGTAACATGCGATTAGAACAATACTAAAGAATCTACGGCAATCTTCTAAGGGAATCAGATTGGAATTAAACAAAAACATAATTAGACTATTGAAAGAACTGTCACACTCAGCCTCCATTAGGCTGAGCCATGCGGCTGAATACCTTATCGTTTCCAGTTAGCCTAATCTACTAGGATCCCAAAGCTGTAGGCTAATTTATAATTGCCCCAAGATCACTACTAATAATTTTAAATAGTACGAAATGAAAAGTAAACTGGTGTTCCACTACATGTTACTGCTTCACATACATATAAAAGTGTTTCCAAAACAGTACTTATCAATATATTACATTTCTCCAAAACTCATATATACATAAAATAATCAAAATAACAACTGAGGTCGCTCAGTAGCCTGGGTGCTATAGAGGTATAATCATCGCATCCGCAGTTAGGATCGTGCTCCATCTCGGCTTTTGGAACCCACCAATTGTCATAGGCAACCCCAAAGGTCTCTGTGCAAGTATTCGGATGCTCACTGATGTCACTATCTAAACAAAATTGGAAACAATAATGGGGTGAGAGATTCACCAAGCTCAATGAGGGGTGGGGGCAAGCAAACACATACAAATCAAATGTGTTACACCTTGCCTCAAATTAGGCCAAGGTATGTGCCACTGGATTCCCTACCCAGTCAACCTACTATACCCAGGATCACAGATGCAGTACCTTAATTTCAAAAATGCCACCAAGATCACAACTACAATCAGAGTACGCTAATAAAGTCATATAAATATCACTGGTGATGTTCTAGAGTGTTACAAATATACAATATTCAGTTGTTGACAATCCACAAGTGTAATATTTACATCTTACATATTTCATCAACATTTACATCAAAAGTAATAACTGAAATAACTGAAGTGATGTCCATCAGCCTCCTGGTGTCTTGCAGACTAGAGTTTCACAACCGCTACCAAAGTCCAATCCTACCTTAGCACTGGTTCCACCATCTAAAAATAGTAATCAACGGGGGTGAGCTTCACAAGCCCAATGAGGGGTGTGCATGCATGCATACACAACAAAAGATGTAATGCAAAGCACATAAAGATATAATGCATATGAATCCATTTATTTATTACTTCCCTCCATTACTAGGTCCATTATCTGGTATAGGTGCTACGCAATGAGGTGGCATCTACTCCCCAGTACATCAGCTTCCAGAGATATAAGCTCACTGGAAGCGAAAGTCTGCATGTCCCAGAGCCCTACACAATCGGTCAGCCCGCAAACCTCCAAAGGTAACCCCAAATAGACAGCCATGGTCCTAAAATCCTAGACCTCGGTCACCCATGTTGTGGACAGCCATGGTCCAGGAATCCTACACAATCGATCACCCATGCTGTATCCATCTCTGAGTACAATACATCATACTCTCAATAACATATCGCCCTCTAGGATTAGCTAGTACCTAACCCCCTACTGGCAAGGGGTGTAGCACTAGGGTCTGTGAATCCTAACCATATGCATTCTACATGCATCCATAGCAATCCAAAACATCCAATCATATATCGATGGCCATCATTGTAACCTCTGAGCCCACGATACCAGAATCCCACACATCGGCCATACCGTGCCTTGGACTGTAGATATTACAATCATTATCATCTATATAACTACGCATCCACAAAACCACGGTCACAGCAATATCGGTAAACCATGCCACATGTGAAATTTGTATATATAAATATATATAGAAAATACATCATTACACATGAGCATGCAGGAATAAAAATATAAAAGAAACACTCCGTAAAAGAACTCAAACACCCACTAACCTTGTTACCCAAATCACAATTGTTTCCGTTGAATTCCCATCACCGTGTATCCTCGCTAGGTTATTTAGGTTCCTATTGATATAACCAATTCACATTAAGTTTAATTTTTATGTTTAATAATCATTGAATAATTCTACTTTCCTTATTTCAGCTGAATTCCCATACTAGAAACCATACTCAGTTGATAAAGAGTACACTAAACTCAAGTCAGTATTCCTTCCAACTAGCCAAACTAATATGTCACTCCTTTCTTCTTAGGTCTGTGTAAGCCATTCCATGTAATTCACATAGTCATGGAACTCATTTTTAATTGATGAGAATTGACTCACAGACATTTGGCCATACCCATTAACTAGATATGCATGTATTGCCCTAAATGCATGAGTGTACTTGGATAAAGTTTCCAAGCATAAATAGGGGCAATACTGACATTTCACAACTCCGTATGTGCTAAGGCATTTCTTTTCCTTTTTGGGTCATAGAGCATTCCCTCACATAGCTCAACCATTATTGAGCAAGTTAGAAATCACCTATACAATCCACATGGTTCATACTCATCACAGCCTTGCCCATTCCTGGTCTGTTAGGGCCCAACCGGCTGGAGACACTAGAGCCAACCGGCCGATCTATGGTCTCCCACCGGTTGCCCCAAATTTGCTGAATTTCGATTCTACCAAGCTCCTACCACTCTCTGCTTACTAATTGGAGCTTTTCCTTTGTTCTTTGAGGCCAAGTCATATATTTGAGTCTACTAATCTAGGTTTTTGAGTCTAATTACTACTCTTTAAATGGGAATTCCTTTAATTCTGCAAAATTTCAGAAATTTACTAACACAACTTCAATTTCTACACAAGTAACCCATGATTTCCAAAATCCTTGCAACATAGTGAAAATAATTTACTTTAATTACATTTATGATGAAGATTAGCAAGAGACTTCCATTCTTTAGGTTAGGATTTCAGAATATTGGGATTTATTCTACAAAACAAGTAGGTATTCCCAAAAAATTAATGAAACCCCTAATTCGGCCAGGTTCACTAAACTCAACTACTGCCCTAGTGTTAATCTTATAATTCCACTGTTAGATTAGGTGAAATTCTTACCTAGGGAAGGGATTATCCAACCGTCGCCTGCAAGATTTGAAATTCTTTCCTAATTTCTTCTCCCTCTCTTCTTTCCTTCTCTTTTCTTCTTCTCCTTCTTCTCCTTCTTCTTGCTTTCTTCTTCTCCTTGCTATGTATGATGAGAACATGTGTAAAAAGGATAATTCGGATGCCTCAGACCCTTTTATGTTCCCTCCACCGCCCTAAGCCTAAGGCTTACTTGGGTGGAAAGTAAAATATATATTATATATATATATATAACCTTGGGCCTTGGCAATACAACCTAGTTGCAGGCAAGAGAGATTCGGTCCTGGAACAAACCTCGGTCCCCCAGCTAATCCCTAGGTGTTGTAACCCGACAGTCACTGAGAGGGGGGAATCAGTGAGTCTAATTGTAATCCTTTAAAAATATCTCGAAAGCTGACTTGGCAAACCATGGAGTACCTATCCTTATTCCCACACAGTCGTATGCACATTCAGCCTCTCATAGGCACTTCCAAGTGTGCACACCCATTCCATATTCACGCACGTTAACGATATACAATGCAGACAATGGACAGTCCCACAACATAAGGATTTTACAAGGTTCAACAATATGCCTACACCCACGAAGTAGTGCATGTAAAGGCTTCGAACCTATTCAATACACTACTTTTAACTGTAACTACAGTTGGGAGCACCTACACCTAGTTTTCTCAAACCGTAGCAGATAGCACACGTAGCGCCAATACAATTTGTAGCACCCATTGCAAGGAGCACCCACTTCTGATTCTTAACATTCACTAAGCACCTAATAATTTGGGGTTTGTAATCAATTCCCTACAATCAAGCCCTACCTAGAATGCATACATCCATAATTACAACTAGCATGCATTCAATGTAACTAACAACATATAAATCAAATAACTAGGGTTAGGGATTCTCACAACCGATTGCTTGGGATGATCTGGGATCCTCCACTAACCACTGGAATCTCCAACTTAACCTCTCAAGGTGAACTTGGTACTTCAAGTGTTCACTGACAAGCTCAGTGCTCATATGTTCTCTTCCCTTGTCTTTTTGCTTTTCAAAGCATCAACGAACCCTCAATCTCTCTTCTCTCCTTTCCTCTTCTTGGCTTGGTTTAGAATCATGGTATCATCAATACTACCCAACTACACTTCTAAAGCACCATCAATGGAGTAAGATCAACTCACATAAGGCCTTCAAGCCCATTCAATGGTCATCAATAGAGGGGGAGCTTCCCTCTCAAAAATCGTAGTCTTCCTCTCACCAAACTTTTGATTTTTTTTCTTCCAATAGGTAGAGGACAAATTTTTTGAAATTTTGTAACTTGAATGGACCAAATGTCATTGTGGTTGCAAGTTATGACCTCTCAAAGTTGGAGCGACGTGAAAACCCCATTTAGAATCTTTATACGAGCGGTGTGGCATACCCTGGCGACACGGCAATGGCAGCTTGATCATGATCATAGATCATGAATCATTTGGTGCTTTTACTATTGGCCATAGGATTAAACTAACGGGTCTTAAATCATAGCCATATGATCGGCTTCCTGTAAGGATAATGGGCCCCCTTTTTATTTTTGTGTTTGGGTTGATTCCCCTCTTTTTTTGAAGGGGTTTGGGTAATTTAATTTCAATGTTGGTTCAATAAACAATAGCCACTTCGAGATTTAGAATCATAAAAATTGGAGTTGCCACCTATGATTAGGGCCTAGGACTTGGTGTTGTGGGCCTGTTCCATAGGAATGGACCCAGATTGACTCGGTCTGGTTCAAAGATTAGAGTAAGAGTTAGATTATGAAGTTGGGAAGATGTTAGGTACCCACTGCACCCGTTTATACCGGTCTTCCTATTAGATGCTTAAATATGGATTTCCCCAATATATCCTATACCATATACATTACTAATTATTTAATGTACAAAATTATACAAATACTTTATCAAACAAAAAGTCTACATTATTCCTACTCTATTGAGAAATTATAGCTAATCTTGACCCTTGTTTCGGGTCAACAGGTTAGGCTCTTATTAATACGCATGTGATTTTGATGAAGGCTTCCTACTCAGGTGGGAATGATCTCAGCAGCTTGCTTCTCTTCTTTGGAGAATTTAGGCCTTCGATGACATCTCAAAAATCAAGCACATTTTTCGAGAATCTCTGGATAGAACTTCAACATGTACAAGTGAAAAATCGGACCCAATCGGGCAGAGTTTCAGCCTTGGATTGGACGTCGGGCTAGGACCTTTCTCCTAGACTGGCCATGATTGGAATGAAGGAATAGGCTAAAAATGGAAAGGGTGGGCTAATGATTGGTGAAGGAATATACTAAAAATGGAAAGGAGGGCTAATGATTGGGGAATGAGAACTTTTCCCCACGTTTGGCTCTCTCACAAGGGAATGGGCAGGCAATCATGAGGTAGGTGGGTGGGGGGATCACTCCCATATTCTTTTCACACTCTTAAAATGGAAAAAAGGGGTGCTATAGATTTTTTGACCCATCAGCATGAATTTTGACGGGCCTTTTGAAACTGGCAAGAAAAAATATGGGAGAAAATGGTGGGCCCGGGAAGAATCTTGAGGGCCTAGGAAGAACCTTGAGCAAAAATTGGTACGGTCTGCCCTATTTTGAATTTCGGGAGATCCGATGGTCCGATATGAATTATCTTTCCAAGCACTATCCAATGGTATAGGTTTTGAGCTCTCTTTTTTTCTCATAAAAATTTGAGATTTGCAAGGAAGTTTTTTTTTTTTTTTTTTGCCCTATTGCAAACTGGGGTTGTTCCGACTATCCTTATTCATGCCATTCCCACACCATCAGAGAGTACTTAGAATCAATTATTTAGTATATAACATGCTGATATTGTCATACCCCACTTCCAGTAGACCCAACTTACTATTAGGAATGCCGGCGGTGTAAGTAAGATATGTACCTATCTTACAAACCTTCCAGGATCTCTGATAGCAGTACTTTAATATTTCACAATCCCACATCACAAACCGACCAAAAGTAGTAGAATCAGAGTATAGTAGCGGAATCATCAATAAAATGGGGAAATTCTCTAATGATAAACATAATATCAATAATCGAGTTATTCTGTTACAATCCTTCAAGACTTACATAAATCAAGTTTAAAACATATTATCCACAGACCTATATCAACATAATCAAAAATACGCTGAACACCTCATGGTGCCGCGTATACATAGAAGTCACAAGCACAGTCCTGGCTATGCTCCTCTGCATCCGGCATCCACTAGCCTCTCACTCAGTACTCGGGTCCGGAGGATAGAGAATTACCAGCCATGGGCATAATCGTACTTGCATTATCATCTAAAAAGTGTGTATATGTGGGCCGAGCTTTCCAACTCGCTCAGTGAGGGGTGGGGTCAAGCACATCTAAGCAAACAATCGCAGTAATAATTTATGATGCATAATAACAGAAATTAAACACATAGTCCATGATGCTCGTGATGCAATTCATTTATTTTATTATCCACTTAACAATACAACTAAGTCTGGTAGATGCTACTACGGCACATTAGGCTATATCCCTCGTCTCAGAACTGCCATCGACTACGCAGGGATACAAATCCTAGCCGTGAATAGAAGCCTATCGGTCCCCGTATGAGTCCATGGGTCACCCAGCAAACCCCTAATAACCCCATCTTGGCTGTCATGGCACTGGTACCAATGATCGGCCATGCCTGGCAAGTTCCCTGCTCCGGTAACAATCATATCGTATCGCGAGAGTGGCATTCCAGAAAGGCACATTGAACATACCACAATGGGTTATCCAATACCTTTACCCCTGCAGGCAAGAGTTCGTAGCATAGGGAGTGATACCTAACCACATATATGCTACATGCCTTCATAATGATACAGTTAGTATGAATTACACGATACTGGCAAGACCTCGGCCACAAAGTGTAATCCATCTCCAAATACAGTCCCGGGTACATGATACCGGTAACACTTCGGCCACAAAGTGAAACCCGAGACCGTTTATCTAATCTAGCATGCATATCACAGTTGATTATGGACTACGCAACACCGGTACCAATCGTCGGCCACGAAGCGTATCCATTTCCAAATGTAGTCTCGGAGCACACGATACCGGTAACACATTGGCCACGAAGTGTAATCCGTGACTACAACTAACTCTAATGCACATAATCAATGCATGAATGCAACATACATACGGCAATCATGACACCGGTACCACCTTGGCCACACTGGATCCTGTCATACATATCCATAACAATTCATATCATCATTGTAAAAATAAATGTAATATATGGCATGTCATCATCATACTTGAACAATTAAAGTAATCAAGTACGATCTTACACATGTGAGTAGTTCTATAATAATAAAACAATCCAAAAATAAAGCAACCATCCCTCACCTTGTTGATCTCTGCTTGTGTTAGGGTTCAGATAAGGCCACCGATCAATCCACTAAGTTTTGATCTTGGGGCTCGTGCACGTCACTATCCTGAACACAAGGGTAATTGTACATCAGTATATGTCACAAAAATCAGGAGAGGCCCACTTGGGTCACCCCCAAAAGGTATAGACAAAGTTTCCCAGTGACAGTAATGTCACCGAAAACACCCACCGGAAATAGGGTATTTCCACCAGAAATATCAGTGTTGTTTCTGGTGGTGGTGACAGAGAGCTCATTGAGCTCTGTGGTTCACCAAAAACAGCCCACTGGAAGCAGGCCCAGTGGATCCGGTGGCTTGCTTTCGGTGGCAGTACAGACTGTCCACTCGAATTGAGGCTTTTCGCCTGGGCCCGATTGCCAAGATTTGTTCCGTGGAGTTTGTAGGGAATGGCCCTAGCATCATTCTAAGCCAATAAAATCCCAATTCCACTGAGCTATTTGAGAGATACATTGATCAAACGATCAAAACCCTAGTTGGTAATTTGACAATACTTGTTGCTGGAGCTCACTGGGCTTGGTTTGAGCTCGGCAACAGTACCGGGAGGGTAGAATACGCATTCTACGACCTCAACATGGTTTATACACTAAGATTCCATCAAAACCTAGCTTAATCTAGGTCAAAATGAAGAGAGAGACTGTCTAGGAGGTTGTACTCACCTCCGGCAGGGATTTTTGACGACGATGCGGCGGCCGGGACCAAGGTAAACTCTTCCCTCCTTCTTCCTCTTCCTCTTCCTCTTCCTCATCCTCTTCCTCTTCCTCTTCTTCTTCTTCTTCTTCTTCTCCTTCTTCTCTCCTTTCCTCTCCCACTTTTGCACATAATGGGAAATGAGGAAATGACTTCCTCATTTCTAACTTATGAGTTAAGTTGGGCCTTAGGGTCTGTTTGGTTGAACCCTATTCGGACCGATCGGGTTAATATGACTTTCGGAGCTCGAGAACCCGACTACTTAGGTCCGTAATGTGCTCACATCATGAGGAAGATGTGGAGAATGATTTGGGATCATCCAAGACTATCTACGATGAGAGTGGCGGGACCCACGGGTATCGAAACCTTGACAGCAGCCTGTTGGCTCACCGAAAACAACCCACCGGATTCAGGCCCAGTGGATCCAGTGGCTTATTTTTGGTGGTCAAGACAGCTTGACAGCAAGCTGTCTTGACTGCTTGTTGTCCTACAACTAGTCTTGCATGGCTGGTTGCCCTCAACCATGCTCGTGGTCTTTCGATAACTTCGGCACATACCGAGATTTATGTGTGAGGAGTCGGGTCATTTACCATCTGGGATTAGAAGGTACGAACCCCTCCAGTTAGATTGGCATGCGATGCACGAACACTTGGGGTCATCTCTCTGCCTTCGACAATGGGTGGTCGTGATCTAAAACCCGACCGTGCTTCCAATCTTCGATCCAAGACCTAGCACAACAGTTCAAATTAGACCGAGTCAGGGCATGGGTGTGACATTCCCCCCATCTTACAAGAATTTTGTCCTCGAAATTGAACATACCTGGCAAATCAAACAATCCAGGATACTGCTTCATCATCTCATCTTCCCACTCCCAAGATGCTTTCTGCTCGGGGTGATTCATCCATTTCACCTTGACGAAGGAAACGGTGCGGTTGCGGAGAACATGCTCTTTTCGGTCAACAATCTTCTCTGGATACTCCACGTAGGAAAAATCCTCGTCCAACTCTTGAGGTATGTAAATCAGGACATGAGTGGGGTCGGGGATGTACTTCCTCAACATGGATACATGGAAGACATCATGTGTACCCTCCAAATTTGGTGGTAAAGCTATCTGGTAAGCTACCAGTCCGATCCTTTCTAGTACATCGTACGGTCCCATAAACCTTGGACTAAGCTTTCCCTTCTTACCAAACTACATCACCCCTTTAACTGGGGAGATCCACCACAAGAACACCTTGTCTCCAACTCCAAATTCCAGATGCTTTCTCCTGACATCTGCATAACTTTTCTGCCTAGGCTGAGCTGCCTTAATCCTTTCTCTGATCACATTCACCTTCTCACTAGTAGCTTGTATCGACCCGAAATATGCCGTTCACCAACCTCATCCCAATAGAGTGGAGTTCGGCACTTTCTGCCACATTGTGCCTCAAATGGGGACATTCTGATGGTGGCCTAATAACTATTGTCGTAGAAGAACTCAATAAGGGAAATGTGTTATCCCAACTATAACTCATATCCAAGGCACATGCTCTGAGTAGGTCCTTCAATGTCCGGATTGTCCTTTTCGACTGACCATCGGTCTGAGGGTGAAAGGCTGTGCTGAAATTCAACTGTGTACCCATAGCCTTCTGCACACATGTCCAGAACTTGAAAGTGAACTTGGGATCTTGATTAGAGATGATACTAACTGGCACACCATGCAATCTGATGATGTTATCTACATACAACTTGGCCAACTTGTCCATAAAAAATATAATCTTGATTGGGATAAAGTGAGCTGCCTTGGTCAAGCGGTCTACAACTACCCAAATAGCATCCATGCCTTTTTGTGTGTAGGGTAGGCCTGTAACAAAGTCCATGGTAATATTCTCCCATTTCCACTCCGGGATAGGTAGGGACTGTAATAACCTATAGGGTCTTTGTCTCTCAGCCTTGTCTTGCTGGCATGTGAGGCATCTAGATACATATGTGGCCACATCATTCTTCATCCCTTTCCACCAGTAGAAGCCTTTGAGGTCTTTGTACATTTTAGTGCTGTCGGGGTGAATGGAGTATGGAGAGCTATGTGCCTCTCTCAAAACTGTCTCTCAATTCACCATCACTAGGCACACACAACCTCCCTTTGAACTTGAGAATCCCGTTTTCAGTTACAGAGAATTTTGGGTCCTTTTGGGTTCCTTCCTGGTACTCTCTTATTAGTTTCTGCAACTCTGCATCATTACCTTGAGCTACAGTGATCCTATCCATTAGACTAGGTTGTACCACCAATGCCGACAGTGACAAGGTGGCACCTTCTACTTATAGCTCCAGGTCTAACTTCCTGGCCTCCTCTATGAGATGCTCATTAGTGGTTAGTGATGCAAGAGTCAATGACTGAAATTTTTGACTAAGTGCATCAGCTACCACATTGGCCTTCCCTGGGTGATAGTGGATAGTGCAATTATAGTTCTTCATCAATTTTAACCAACACCTCTGTCTCATGTTGAGCTCCTTTTGGGTGAAGAAGTACTTGAGGCTCTTGTGGTCACTAAAGATCTCATTCTTCTCACCATACTGGTAGCGTCTCCAGATTTTTAGGTCAAAAATCACTGCTACCAACTCCAAATCATGGGTGGGGTAGTTCTTCTCATAATCCTTCAACTGGCGGGATGCATAAGCAATGACTTTCCTATCCTGCATCAATATACAACCAATCCTAACTTGGAGGCATCACTATACACAACCATACCACCTATATCGGTCGGAATAGTCAAAACTGAAGCTGGTACCAACCTTTGCCTTAGCTCTTTGAAGCTCTTTTCACAAGCATCAGACCACTAAAATTTCACACCCTTCTGTGTGAGTCGGGTCATCGGGGTAGCAATGCGGGAGAAGTTCTCAATAAACCTCCTGTAGTATCCGGCCAATGCCAGAAAACTACGTATGTCTGCTACACTCTTAGGAGTCTCCCATTCTAGAATTGCCTTCACCTTGCCTGGGTCAACCTCTATACCCTTGTCTGAAACAATGTGGCCTAGGAATGCCACCTGTGAGAACCAAAACTCGCACTTGATAAATTTGGCATATAGTTGCTTCTCTCTTAGGCATTGTAGTACTAATCTTAGTTGAACAATATGTTCCTCTGCACTCTTGGAGTAAACCAAGATGTCATCAATGAATACAATTACAAATTTATCCAAGATATCTTGGAATACCTGGTTCATCAAATCTATAAATGTAGCCGGTGCATTGGTCAACCCAAATGACATCATCAAGAACTCATAATGTCCATACCTTGATCTGAAGGTTGTCTTACTGACATCACTATCCTTGATCATGAGTTGGTGGTAGCCCAATCTAAGGTCAATCTTGGAGAATACCTTGGCACCCTGCAACTAATCAAACAAGTCATCTATCCTTGGCAAAGGATACCGACTCTTGATGGTTAGCTTGTTAAGCTCTCGGTAATCAATGCATAACCTCATACTTCCATCTTTCTTCTTGACGAACAACACCGATGCTCCCCATAGAGACACTAGGTCTAATAAATCCCTTCTTCAGAAGGTCTTGAAGTTGCATCTGCAATTCTTTCAACTCTGTGGGGGCCAAGTGGTAAGGGGCCTTTGACACAGGCGCTGAACCGGGGAGTAGGTCTATAGCAAACTCTGTTTCTTGGCCTTCTTTATGAGATGCTCATTGGTGGTCAATGATGCAAGAGTCAATGTGGCCCAGGAATTTCTGACTAAGTGCATTAGCTACCACATTGGCCTTCCCTGGGTAATAGTGGATAGTGCAATCATAGTCCTTCATCAATTCTAACCAACGCCTCTGTCTCATGTTGAGCTCCTTTTGGGTGAAGAAGTACTTGGGGCTCTTGTGGTCACTGAAGATATCACTCATCTCACCATACTGGTAGTGTCTCCAGATTTTCAGATAAAAAATCACTACTACCAACTCCAAATCATGGGTGGGGTAGTTCTTCTCATAATCCTTCAATTGGCGGGATGCATAAGCAATGACTTTCCTACCCTGCATCAATACACAATCCAATCCTAACTTGGAGGCATCACTATACACAACCATACCACCTGTATCGGTCAGAATAGTCAAAACTGGAAATGTTACCAACCTTTGCCTTAGCTCTTTGAAGCTCTTTTCACAAGCATCAGACCACTAAAATTTCACACCCTTCCGTGTGATTTGGGTCATCAAGGTAGCAATGCGGGAGAAGTTCTCAATAAACCTCTTGTAGTATCTAGCCAATCCCAAAAAACTACGTATATCTGCTACACTCTTAGGAGTCTCCCATTCTAGAACTGCCTTCACCTTGCCTGGGTCAACCTCTATACCCTTGTTTGAAACAATGTGGCCTAGGAATGCCACCTGTGAGAACCAAAACTCGCACTTGCTGAATTTGGCATAGAGTTGCTTCTCTCTTAGGCGTTGTAGTACTAATCATCAATGAACCACATGTTCCTCTGCACTCTTGGAGTAAACCAAGATGTCATCAATGAACACAATTACAAATTTATCCAAGATCTCTTCGAATACCCGGTTTATCAAATCCATAAATGCAGCCGGTGCATTGGTCAACCCAAATGACATCACCAAGAACTCATAATGTCCATACCTTGATCTGATGGCTGTCTTATTGACATCACTATCCTCGATCCTGAGCTAGCGATAGCCTGATCTAAGGTCAATCTTGGAGAACACCTTGGCACCCTGCAACTAATCAAACAAGTCATTTATCCTTGGCAAAGGATACCGGTTCTTGATGGTTAGCTTGTTAAGCTCCCAGTAATCAATGCACAACCTCATACTTTCGTCTTTCTTCTTGAAGAACAACACTGGTGCTCCCCATAGAGACACACTAGGTCTAATGAATCCCTTCTTTAGAAGGTCTTGAAGTTGCATCTGCAATCTTTCAACTCTGTGGGGGCCATGTGGTAAGGGGCCTTTGACACAGGTGCCGAGCGGGGGAGTAGGTCTGTAGTAAACTCTATTTCTTGGTCTGGGGGAAAACTTGTCAAGTCATCCGAAAATATATTGGGAAATTCCCTTACCACATCTAGCTTAGTCAATAGCCTAATCTTTATCTCAGTATCCATCACAGATGCTAAGTAGCCTTGACATCCCTTATCCTATAGCTTCTTCATTTGGAGTGCGGATATCATAACCTTCTTGGGTTTCTTGGGCTTATCCCCTTGGAACACAAACTCATCATCATCACGAGATCTGAAAATGATAGTCATCTCTGCACATAGCACACTGGCTTTGTATGCGGACAACTAGTCCATTCCTAAAATCACGTCAAAGTCGGTCATATCCAACTCGATCAAGTGAGCATTCAACTCATGTCCACCTATGGTCACTGGACAAGGCTCATACACATAGTTTAGACCTACTACACTTCCTGTAGGGGTGCTCACAGCCAAACATTGAGTCAGTCCCCTGGGTGGAATTCTCATCTTCTTCGCAAGTGCTGGTGACACAAACGAATGCAAGGCTCCTGAGTCAAATAACACATGTGCAGGCAACAATGATATCAATAATATACTTATCATCACACCAGGTGTAGCCTCAGAATCTTCTGCAGTCATAGAAAATATTCTTGCCCTGTGGTCTCTGGCCCTGTGGGGGCAATGTTGGTCTAGGGACTGCATACGTCTGTTGGGGCCTAGGTGGCATAGTGTATGGTGCAGCACTTGGCCTCCAGTGGGGCATATCCTTGCCATGGCCTAACTGATCACAATGAAAGCACCTCGGGCTCGATCCCGTAGACTGAGATACAACACTAGATCTGGAGGACTGGGAAGTCTGACTAGCTTTTGGCTTCCTAAATTGCACTAGAGTTGGGTTAATATAAGGCAGTCGAAAGGGTATGCTACCTCCCCTGGAATCAGTAGACCCCATTGGCCTCTTTCTCGTTCCCTGCTGGGTCGAGAAATTATCTCTATGTCGATCTTCAGTAGACTTAGCCACTTAGACCACCTTGGCATAAGTCTGTAGTTTCAACCCAACAATGGTTGACCCAATACCTGGCCTTATTACCTCTGAGATGCTAAGGAGAAAAATGGAATAGCTCCTCAAAATGTTGCTGATACTTAAGCACAGACCGGGAACCTTGAACCAACTGAGAGAACTCACTCTTTCTCCTATCCCGGAAGCTTTCTAGAAAATAGTTCTCAAAGAAGGCCCCTTTGAAGTCTTCCTAAGTAGGGTTCGAGTTATTAGCCCTCAGAATAGGCTCAGTAGCACTCCACCAATCATCAACCTCATTTTATAGCTGATAGCCCACACATAAAATCTTCTGCTCTTTGGTGCAGCCTTTTAGCCTAAACACCTTTTCCATACCACCAATTCATCTTAATGGGTACAATGGTTTTTAGCCCACCTTGGAGAAACTTGGGGGCCTAAGCCATTGGAATTTCTCCATCATCTTTATCAAGTTTGTCCAGCCCTTTACATGGCCCTAGGCTTGATCTGACATCGGGTCTTGGACTTGCCCATGCACATTTTAATGCCCTTGCCCATGCACTTGTGCCCCACCAGATGTTTAAAGGGTAGCCGATCCAGCAGGTATTGGAATGGGTGTCGACGAAGTAGGAGGTGTGGGCAGAGTAGGAGGTGCGGGCGGTACACTATAGGCTTCCATTGTTGCTTGGATCCTATTATCGATCCCGACCATAAATTGGTTTTGCCTTTCCTCAACTCCCCGCATCATGTTATCCATGATGGAGGCCACATCATATATAGTAAGTACCGGTGGAGCCGGGGGTGCATTGCGGGGTCTACCCCGATTCTGCATAGGGAAAGCGGGAGGTGACGGGCATGACTGGGATAGGGATCAAGTGTTCTGGCGTGACATGACTCCTGTGGAGGAATCCGATTAGTTCACATGCATATACAAGGTTGCATGTAATTAAAACACATCATACATAGTGGGTCCCACATGTATACAATAGGCAAAATTAGGGTTATGGCATCCATAAGTGGGGTCCACATATGTTTGGATCCGAGAGTGCAGGCATATCACGAAGGGGGCACATACTCGAGGAAACAATAATAATAAGATTTGGAAAAAAAAATATTTTATTTCCAAAATAGTCCATGGGAAACAATGGTGTTTTTCACCGAAAATATGGTTTGGTTCATCAGAAATATCAGTGTTATTTCTGGTGAACAAAATAGAGAGCTAACTGGGACTTTTCAATTCACCAGAAATAGGCACCGGAAGCAGGTCCAATAGATCCGGTGACTTGTTTCTGGTGGTTCCAAAACTGCTATAAATGGACTCGTGTTTGAGTTATATTGTACAAAGCCCTAATCTAACTTGTGGAGAAGTGTGGAAACGACCAAGGAGAGTCTTTCAACCCATTCCCCACTTTCCTCTTGCTATTTCACGATCGATCGGTGCCGCTTATGCACCAAAGGTATGTTTCTCCTCTCTTTAACCTAGTTTTGAGATTTCTTCTCTATGAGCTTTACTTTTAGCCATTGAACTAGGTTCTCACTCTTGAATCCTTAGGAATCATCTTGCAACGATGTCTGGACATCATGTACGTAATCGCCATGTCATTGAACAAGAGGAGTAAGTCGTTGCTGCTCAGTTCAACCCAATCCTGTTTCGTTCTGTGGCTGAACGAGATCTTTGGGAACTCTTCGAGCGCCACAATGTGGCCCAGGAATTTATGTGAGGAAAAGAGACTTCCATTCATTCCATCTCTGTCAACGCTTTGAGACGGTCGGGTGGTATTGTATGTTGAAACCCAATAAGTACTACTACCCTATATTGGTCAGGTTGTTCTACTCCAACCTGCAATGCATGAACCGAGGTACTGAAGAGATGTGGATCACCTCCTACGTGAAGGGGGTTGAGATCTCCTTTGACATGGGGCAGTTGGCCAACATTTTGATGGTTGACAATGCTGGTGACCTGGTGTATTGCCCGCCTCAGACTCTAGCTTATGACTTCTAGAGTCCCGACACCTTTCAAGAGATAAACGACTTATTAACTAAGGAGGCTAGGGGATGGGATTGCACAGTTAACTACTTTGCCACTCCAAAGGTTGTCTGTCGTGCGGTCTAGTTGAACGTTCTCCCCACCTGTGGGCACTATGATGAGGTATCCACATTGCATGCCTATGTGACTTACTGTGTGTACATAGGGACGCAGATACGTCTTCTTTACCTCCTGATGTGGACCATGGTAATTCGGTCCGAGGGACAAGATCACCAAGTTGGGAACCTATGCTATGGGAGGATGCTGAGAAACATCTTCCTTTGTTTTGGGGTGGATTTGGAGGGCGAGGAGGTCACAGATTTCAGCCAAGACTCTCTAAGGAAGATGACCTTAAACATGAGGGAGGTGACACTTGATCCAGAGGCGGGTGAGCAGCCTATGGAGGTAGAGGGTGGCGGTGTCGGTGATTTTGGTGGAGGCATCGACAGGGGTGCCGGTGGCATAGAGAGGAGCTGCTAGGGTTGGTGGTGTCCCACCACTTGACCCCCAGGCTATGGGTTCTATGGCTGCTTCTACATCTCGGGGCACTAGGGGTGCAAGGCCTTATTGTCACAATGATGTTATGGCCCATCTGGACACCACCACATCACTGATGAGGAGCATAGATGGCCGCCTCGAGAGCATAGACAGGACCTATTGTCTTATAGACAATAGAGTGGCCTCCCTAGAGGCACAGATGCAGGCGATGGTCTTCCATCTTAGTATTCTGATGCCTCCTCTAGGAACACATAGTCCAAACCAGGCTCAGGGCTAAGGACAGAACCAACAACAGCAGCAAGAGTAGTGGCATGTTTGCTACTGTAGTTTTTTAGGATTTTCCAGCATGCTTTATTTGAGTTTGTTGTTTTTGGTTTTAGTTCAACCTTTTTACTTTCTGTCATTTGCTTCAGTTGTTTAATTTCCTAGACTTAGGATAGTTAGGATTTCCTTCTTTCAGTACTTTATTTTCTTATAAAAAGTGTAAGTTGTGTATTCAAGTTCTCTATTATAATGAAACGGTTTTAACACCTATGCTTGTCTCCTAATTGTGCAATTCTATTATTATTGTCTTGAGATTTTTATTCATATCCTAATTTTCCCTAAGTCGTGGTTTGGTCGAGATTGTGAGTTAAGGCAGAGCTTCATGCTCTGATACCATAGCTGTCACACCCCACTTCTAGTAGACCCAACTTACCATTAGGAATACCGGTGGTGTGAGTAAGATATGTACCTATCTTGCAAACCTTCCAGGATCTCTGATAGCAGTACTTTAATATTTCACAATCCCACATCACAAACCGACCAAAAGTAGCAGAATCAGAGTATAGTAGCAGAATCATCAATAAAATGGGGAAATTATTTAATGATAAACATAATATCAATGACCGAGTTATTTTGTTACAATCCTTCAAGACTTACATATATCAATTTTAAAACATAATATTCATAGACCTGTATCAACATAATCAAAAATACGTTGAACACCTCATAGCGCCGCGTATGCACAGGAGTCACAAGCACAGTCCTGGCTATGTTCCTCCGTGTTCAGCATCCACCAGTCGCTCACTCTGTACTCGGGTCCGGAGGATAGAGAATCACTAGCCATGGGCACAATGGTATCTGTATCATCATCTAAAAGGTGTGTATATGTGGGTTGTGCTTTCCAACTTGCTCAGTGAGGGGTGGGTTCAAGCACATCTAAGTAAACAATCGTAGTAATAATTTATGATGCATTATAATAGAAATTAAACACATAGTCCATGATGCTCGTGATACAATTTATGTATTTTATTAACCACCTAACAATACAACTAAGTCTGGTAAATGCTCCTACAGCACATTAGGCTGTATCCCTCGTCTCTAAACCGCCATCAGCTACGTAGGGATACAAACCCTAGCCATGAATAGAAGCCTGTCGGTCCCCGTATGTGTCCATGGGTCACCCAGTAAACCCTTGATAATCCTCTCTTGGCTGTCATGGCACTGGTACCAATCATCGGCCACACCAGACAAGTTTCCACCTCCGGCAATAATCACATTGTGCCACGGGAGTGGCATTCTGGAAAGGCACATTGAACATCCCACAATGGGTTATCCAACACCTTTACCCCTATTGGTAAGGGTTCATAGCATAGGGAGTGATACCTAACCACATATATACTACATGCCTTTATAATGATATAGTTAGTATGAATTACACGATACTGGCAAGACCTCAGCCACAAAGTGTAATCCTTCTCCAAATACAGTCCCGGGTACACGATACCGGTAACACCTCAGCGATAAAGTGAAACCTGAGACCATTTACCTAATCTAACATGCATATCATAGCTGAGTATGGACTACGCAGC
The DNA here is from genome assembly GCF_013358625.1 of Macadamia integrifolia. Lineage (NCBI taxonomy): Eukaryota > Viridiplantae > Streptophyta > Magnoliopsida > Proteales > Proteaceae > Macadamia > Macadamia integrifolia. Next base: position 15,891,221 of record NC_056557.1, read on the forward strand.
ATTGGTACCAATCATCGGCCACAAAGCGTATCAATTTCTGAATGTAGTACAGGAGCACACGATACCGGTAACACATCGGCCACGAAGTGTAATCCGCGACTACAACTAACTCTAATGCACATAATCAATGCATGACTGCAACATACATATGGCAATCATGGCACCGGTACCACCTTGGCCACGTTGGATTCTGTCTCATACATATAACCAAACACATGACGATCACGATGTTGGTACCACCTTAACTGCACTGGATTCCGTCATACATATCCATACCAATTCATATCATCATTGAAAAAATAAATGTAACATATGGCATGTCATCATCATACTTGAACAATTAAAATAATCATGTACAATCTTACACATGTGAGCAATTCTATAATAATAAAACAATCCAAAGATAAAGCAACCATCCCTCACCTTGTTGATCTCTGCTTGTGTTAGGGTTCAGATAAGGCCATTGATCAATCCACTCAATTTCGGTCTCGGGGCTCATGCATGTCACTATCCTATACACAAGGGTAATCGTACATCAGTACGTGTCGAAAAGATCGGGAGAGGCCCACTTGGGTCACCCCCAATAGGTATCGACAAGGTTTCCTAGTGACCGTAATGTCATCGAAAACACCCACCGGAAATAGGGTATTTCCATAAAAAATATCAATATTGTTTCTGGTGGTGGTGACAGAGAGCTTATTGAGCTCTGTGGTTCACTAGAACAAGCCACCGGAAGTGGGCCCAGTGGATTCGGTGGCTTGCTTTTGGTGGGAGTATAGGTTGTCCACTCGAATTGGGGCTTTCCGGCCTGAGCTAGATCATCGGGATTTGTTTCATGGAGTTTATAGGGAATGGCCCTAGCATCATTCTAAGCCAATAAAATCCTGATTCCACTGAGCTATTTGGGAGATACATCGATCGAACGATCGAAACCCTAGTTGGTCATTTGGCAATACTTGTTATCGGAGCTCACTGGGCTTGGTTTGAGCTCGGTAACAACACTGGGAGGGTAGAATATGCATTCTATGACCTTAACATGGTTTATACACTAAGATTCCATCCAAACTTAGCTTAATTTAGGTCAAAATGAAGAGAAAGAGTAGGCTGTACTCACCTCCGGCAGGGATTTTCGACAACATTGCGGTGGTTGGGACAAAGCTAATATCTTCCCTCCTTCTTCTTCTTCCTCTTCTTCTTTTTCTCCTTCTTCTCTCCTTTCCTCTCCCACATTTTCGCACAATGGGAAATGAGGAAATGAATTCCTTATTTCTAACTTATGAGTTAAGTTGGACCTTAGGGTTCGTTTGGTTGAACCCTATTCGGACCGATCGGGTTAATATGACTTTCGGAGCCTGGGAACCCGACTACTTAGGTCCGTAATGCGCTCACATCATGAGGAAGATGTGGAGAATGATTTGGGATCATCCAAGAATGTCTACGATGAGAGTGGCGGGACCCACGGGCATCAAAACCTTGACAGCAACTTGTTGGCTCACCGAAAATAGCCCACCGGATTCAGGCTCAATGGATTTGATGGCTTATTTCTGGTGGTCAAGATAACTTGCTGTCTTGATTGCTTGCTGTCCTACAGTTGGTCTTGTAAGGGTGGTTACCTTCGACCGTGCTCGTGGTCTTTCGACAACTTTCGCACTTGTCAGGATTTATGTGTGAGGAGTTGGGTCACTTATCGTTTGGGATCAGAAGGTACGAACCCCCTCCAGTTAGATTGGCACGTGATGCTTGAACACTTGGGGTCATCTCTCCCCCTTAGGCAATGGGTGGCCGTGAGCCAAAACCCAGCCGTGCTTCCGATCTCCGGTCTGAGACCTTGCACAATAGTTCAAATTAGACCTGAAATAACCTAGAGGGGGGGTGAATAGGTTATACTAGTGGAATTTAACTCTTTTCGATGTATAGATCACAAGTGTGATTGTAATTTAAAAGCAATACTAAATAAATAAAATAAGAACAACCACAACACAAGATATATAGTGGTTCGACTCAATTCGAGTCTAGTCCACTCCCTACAAGAATCCTCTTGTAAGGTATTCCACTAGTTCTCCCTTTCAGTCCAGTAGGTAGGGAAGAAAAACCTTTACAATCTTTTTACGGATAAGAGTATCCTTACAAATCTCCTTTCCAGGCAGAGAGACGCCTTAACAATCTCTTTTAGAGGTAGAGAAAGACCTTTCTCTTTTTAGGATAAGAGTATCCTTACAATCCTAAGTACAGTCTAGAATTGTAAAAAACAGAAAATAAGAAATAGTGGAATAAGAGGAATACCTCAAGTGTGGTGCAAATGAGAATGAATAATAAATGATGAGTGATGCACCTTTTGTAAAGTCCTCTCTTACGGCTTTGACTTGCACAGGAGAGAGTAGAGGACTTTGATTAAGACTTGAGCCTCTTGTTTGGGATTTGTGTAATAGAATAACTCAAGTAGAAATAAACTTCTCTAATGCTTGCAACAATGCTCTTAAAGCTCTTTCTTAATGAATAATTAATTAAGAGTGATTAGGGTATTTATAGGTGAACTTAGTGAAGCATTTTAGGCAAGGAATCAAGCTCTAACGGACATATTCTGGGTCTACCGGTCGACCGCCATCGGTAGCCGGTCGACCGCCAAGAGCCGTTGTAGGCAAAAAATAGCCGTTGGAGTACTTCCAGACAGGCACCGATCGACCGGGACTTTCAACCGGTCGACCGCCTATGGTCTCGTACAGGTCCGATCGACCGGGGCTTCCAGATGTTCGACCGCCTATGGTCTCGGGTGGTTCCGGTCGACCGGGGCTTCCAGCCGGTCGACCGCCAACATGACATGCTCTGTTATACTGACCAGTCACCAGTGTTTTGACTATAACGTTTTGGTCCGACCTTGGATTGACTTGACATCAGTTGCGTTGGAATCACAACTCAATTTCCTACAACTTCTATGAAGGTTTCGTCTCCTGATACTAACTTTAAGATTCCCTAAAATACCCTTGAGTTAGGTTACTGTGTGTTCCACACCACTTAGAGACTTTCCATACCTAGTCAAGGCATGCTCTATGGTCATTCTAATATGATGCAATGCACATGCATGAGGTGAGTGCATATAAGTATGTGGAAATTACAAATTACATTAAAAATAACTAATCTATCCTAGTGGTCTTCTTCTTCACTCGAATCTTCCATTCTTTGGCCCTTCATCTTCTTTCCTTCTTGTTTGCTGTTTTATGTCTTTAAGCTAAGCTTCATGTCTTGATTCGACCTTCGATCTTCTAAGGGTTTCTTCAAGCTAATCACACTTTAACAATCAAGTTAAAGATGTATGTTTGTTTGTTAACACCAAAACATGGCAAGGAGTGTGGACATATTTCCCAACAGCTTGCACTACTAGATTCCCCAAAGATGACTTCATCAACAGGGTCAGTAAATGCATTAGGGGAAGACCAGGAGAGTGATCCCACTTCTCTAATTTAGCCTGCTGTAGCTTCAGAAAATAATCCAGAAGTAATTGAAGAGATTACAACTAATCTTCTCAAAGCAGTAACCACATTGGCCATAAGGAAACAGATCGAGGAATACACTTCCATAATCCACATAGGAAGTAACATAGAGGATGATGATGATGACGATGAGGATGAAAATAAAGATGAGAAGGATGGAGATGACTCTGATTCTTGAGAGGATGATGGGTATCCAGACTAGGATGACTACCAAGGGCCTTGGTACAATGATTATGATGATGAGTCATAATATTACTCACCAGAACATCCGATATGTTTCTCAATCTATGCTATTGGTGGTGATGATCTGATAGTTGATCCAACAGGTGGCATTTACCCTTCCCTCTACATAGGAGGAGATGACTCTACGTCAGATTCAGAAAGTGATGAAGGATCTAGAGAGCTAATGCAAGTTTATTTGGATGAACCAAATTCTCTAGTCGAGCCGGAACAAAAGCTGTGTGAGGTATACTCCACTACCTTAAAAAGGTAGGAAAGGATAGAAGAAATTGATAAAATGATGGGTGAAGTAACCGTCGGTGATCTTTACTACCAAGAGCAATTGGATGATCTGGAGGAAATAGAACAAGATGGCACAATCGTAAAGGTGGTAGACGCTGCATTCCAACAGCTTTCCAATGCAGTCAAGAAGCTACGAGCCAGGGCTGTGGATATTTGTAGAGGTCCTCGACTTTCCACCCCAAGCAGGGAAGGAGAATTAAAAGAAGAAAATGATTCTATGGTGGGGATAATCACCCTAACCAATAGTGATGATGACGATAATTATCCCACCGAGATTATTATGAAAAAACCGATCAACGTGATAGAAACTAGAAGTGGGAAAGACTACAAGGGCAAGGCTCTAGCAGTAGAGTAGCCAAGGGCTAATGAAGCCAGAACTAGTAGTGTAAAGAAAGAATCAGAGAACCCAGTCTTGGCTCAACTCAAGAAATCTCAGGCAAATATCTCTATTTGGGGATTGTTGATGGCGTCCCCTTCGCACCATGAAGTAGTCTTGAGGTCTCTCGCTAATGTGTAAGTGCCAATCGAGATAAATCCGACACACCTCGCACATATAATAGGAGCAACATATGTGGTGTAGTCCCTGATGTTCTCGGATTCTGAGCTTCCTATGGAAACCCAACACAATTGGGCTCTCCATATTACAGTTGAATGCCTTGACAAAGTGGTTCCCCAGGTTCTTGTCGATAACGGGTCCGCTTTGAATGTGCTACCATTGAGATATGCAAAGAGTATCGGTGTCAACTTGGAAGAAATGAGGCCAACCACTCAAAAAAAAACCTAACTCACTTTCGTAGGAATCACGGTTGCACTTAGCATGTGCAACAAGCCTTTAAACCCCTAGGTCACCCCTAGTGGACGAGTTGTGTCTCGTGCGTGTTTGCAGTGAATATACACCCAAAATTCAGAATAAACAAATCCCAACTTTGGCTAAAGGTAAGGCTCATACCGATCCGGAGCAAAGATAATTTCTCTTACAAGTAACCCCCACACTTGAACTTTTATTACCCTTTATCAATTCCAAGCACTAGCATATTTCTTAATTTGGAACTCACCTTGTCTCTTCCAAAACATCCTTATCTTAAGGCAAAACCACTTGTGAAGAAATAGGGAACCAATGACTAAGGCGTTGGAGTGTTTTTGACCAAACATGTTACCAAGCAATAATGACATTTGCACATTTTTTTTCTCTTTTTTTTTTCTGCTTAATAAACTCTATTCTACTCCACTACTTTTGGCCTGAATGATATGGTGGAGCAAACACCAGACACCCAAGTTACTATGTAGCTTTGCTTTTTGCATATGTCCACAAAGGCAGTGATGCTAGAGTTACTTCAGAAGTTTCCTCCCAAGGAATTTCGATCAAGACACCACGCTTCCTGAGGCGCAATGCCCTGTCTAGTTCCAAGGGAATCAACTCTTATTCTTCTTTATACCACATTTCACATTTCACATTTCATCTAAAATTGTGTATTTGTCAACCCATGCCAAATTAAAAAGGTCTCAACTCCAAATCAAAAGTACAAGGAACCCACAGACTTACATATGGTCCATCACTATAAAACAGGGGTCTCTTATTTTTCAAAGGGAAGTCCCATCTCAAGACACATGCTTGTTTCTTTCTTGTCAACAGGGTTTTATACGTTCAAAATGGGTACCTTCGTCAAAACTTTTATTTTCATACATCAAACATCCGAATGGTCTGATCATTAGCCAAAAGCCAAAGTAGGACTTCATCCTTAGCAAGCTCAAAAATAAAAATAAAAACAAACAAAACAAAGTGAAAAAAAAGCAAAAACTGGTTTCCCTCCCCCACACTTAAGTCATGCAATGTCCTCAATGCATGGAAAAAATTAAAAGCAAAGACAATGCAAGGGGGTCATACCTGATTAAAAGTTAGTCATCAGTGTAAAGAGGTTCATGGAGATCCATGACCTCTTCACTACTAGTAGTAGGAAACTCGAGGAACGGTTTCAAACGCTGACCATTAACCTTCAAAATTACCCCTGTTCCTGGATTCAAAATCTCCACAGCCCCATGGGGATATACATTATGGACAATAAACGGGCCATCCCATCGGGATCTAAGCTTACCAGGAAAAAGATGCAATCGAGAGTTGTACAATAAGACCTTATCACCAATTGCAAAAGATTTACGCAGAATGTGTTTATCATGGAAAGCTTTGGTCTTTTCCTTGTAAATTCTAGAACTTTCATATGCTTCATTCCTAAGTTCCTCCAACTCAGATAATTGGAGCCTACGATGAATTCCCGCATCAGACAAATCAAAGTTAAGCTTCTTAATGGCCCAAAAGGCCTTATGCTCTAACTCAACTGGTAAGTGACAAGCTTTTCCATACACCAAACGGTAGGGAGACTGGCCAAGGTCAGTCTTGAATGCAGTCCGATGGGCCCACAAGGCATCAATGAGCCTAAGGGACCAATCCTTACGGTTGGGATTAACAGTTTTCTCCAAGATTTGTTTGATCTGCCTATTAGACACCTCCACTTGGCCACTAGTTTGGGGGTGATAAGGGGTAGATAACTTATGAGTGACCCCATACTTTTTCATTAAGACCTCAAAAGGTGGATTACAAAAATGAGTACCCCTATCACTAATTATTGCACGTGGTACACCAAAGTGGGAAAAAATGTTTTCTTTGAGAAACTGGATCACCACTTTGTGGTCATTAGTTTTACAAGGTATGGCCTCTATCCATTTAGAAACATAATCAATGGCCAAAAGTATGTACAAATTCCTAAAAGAATTAGGGAATGGTCCCATAAAATCGATGCCCCATACATCAAAGATCTCAACTACCAAAATAGGGTTGAGGGGCATCATGTTCCTTTTATTGATACGGCCAAAAGACTGGCAGGCAGGGCAAGCCTTGCAAAAATCAAAAGCATCTCTAAAAAGAGTGGGCCAATAAAATCCGCATTGGAGAACCTTTGCGGCAGTCTTCTTAGGTCCAAAGTGTCCACCACATGCATGATCATGACAAAAAGAGAGAATAGAATGTTGCTCATGATCAGGAACACATCGTCGGATAATCTGATCCGGACATATCTTAAACAAATAAGGATCATCCCAGAAAAAGTGTTTAACTTGGGAATGAAACCTATACTTATCTTGAGTGGACCATTGATCCGGAGTCACACCTGAAACTAAGAAGTTGACAATGTCAGCAAACTATGGTTCACTAGACATTGCAAATAATTGTTCATCTGGAAATGCTCGTTGACTGGAGAATCAACAGTCAAGGAATTGGGAAGTCGGGATAAATGGTCTGCAACTAGGTTTTCAACTCCTTTCTTATCCCTAATTTCTAAATCAAACTCTTGCAAAAGTAAAACCCACCTAATGAGACGGGCTTTGGCATCCTTCTTCTGAACTAGGTATCTGAGGGCAGAATGATCAGTATACACCACCACATGTGAACCAACTAAATAAGACCGAAACTTTTCTAATGCAAACACAACAGCTAAAAATTCTTTTTCAATGGTTGTTTAATTGAGTTGTGCATCATTTGAGGTCCTACTAGCATAGTAAATGACAGTGGGTAACTTATTAATCCTTTGACCCAAAATCGCTCCTATGGCAAAATCCGAAGCATCACACATCAGTTCAAAAGATTCAGTCCAAACAGGTGGTTGAACAATGGGTGCATTGGTCAACTCCTTCTTAAGTTGTTTGAAGGATTCTAGGCACTCTTTGGAAAACTCAAAAGTCTGATCTTTGGCAAGTAATGAGGTGAGAGGTCGGGCTAACTGACTAAAGTTCTTAATAAACCTTCTGTAGAAGCCTGCATGCCCTAGAAAAGACCGAACATCCTTAACAGATTGAGGAGGTGGTAAATTATCAATTAAATCCACTTTGGCTCTATCTACCTTAATTCCCTCTTTGGATATTACATGGCCTAAACAATACCAGATTTAACCATAAAATGGCATTTCTCCCAATTCAAAACCAAATTCTTAGATATGCACCTTTTCAAAACTAGGGAAAGATGATGAAGACATTCAGAATAGGAATTCCCATGAATTGAAAAGTCATCCATAAATACTTCTAAGAATTTTTCGACCATGTAAGAAAAAATACTCATCATGCATCGTTGGAACGTAGCAGGGGCATTGCAAAGCCCAAAGGGCATACGCCTGTAAGCAAATGTTCCATATGGGCATGTAAAAGTGGTCTTATGTTGGTCCTCTAAAGCAATTTGGATTTGGTTATAGCCGGAATATCCATCAAGAAAGCAATAGTATTCATGTCCAGCTAACCTCTCTAACATCTGGTCAATGAATGGCAATGGGAAGTGGTCCTTCCAGGTTGCCGCATTTAACTTCCTATAATCAATGCACACACGCCATCCTGTTTGGACACGGGTAGGGATCAACTCATTATTGGCATTAGGAACTACAGTCACACCAGACTTCTTAGGCACTACGTGAACTGGGCTTACCCATTGGCTTTCAGAAATAGGATAAATTATTCCATGATCTAAGCACTTTAGGATCTCTTTCTTAATGGCTTCCATCATCACTGGGTTAGCTCTTCTTTGGGGTTCCGTTGATGGTTTGGAATCCTCCATAAGATGTATATGATGTTACACAATGGAAGGGCTTATACCCTTGATATCAGCCATGGTCCAACCTAGGGCTTCCTTATTATCTTTTAACACTTTAAGTAACTCCTCTTCCTGACTAGAAGTCAAATTTGAAGAAATTATTACAGGAAGAGTTTGGTCAGGCCCTAGGAAAGCATATCTCAAATTAGATGGCAACTCCTTAAGATCTAGCTTAGGGGGCTCAACTATGGAAGGTTTGGGAATGGAATTGGAAAGGGGTCCTAAGGGCTCCACAAGTGTGTGAAGACTCAAGACTTCAGAAAAGAAATTTTCTCTATCATCATCCAACTCATCCATACACTCTTGGAATTCTGAATCAAAATCAATATCAAAGTTGGTAACTAAATCATCAGAAAAATCCAAAAAATCCTCAAGCATATTGATCTCTTCTTCCATATGTGGTTGCTTGCTAATCCTAAACATGTTAAACTTAACAGTTTGGTTACCAAAAGATAATCTTAGGAAACCATTCCGGCAATTGATTAATGCATTACTGGTAGCCAAGAATGGTCTTCCTAGAATTATCGGGATCTCATCCTTGGTTGAGAAGGGCTTAGTATCTAACACAATAAAATCAACAGGGAAAATAAATTCCCCCACCTTTAGTAAGACATCCTCAACCATCCCTTTAGGAATCTTAACAGACCTATCTGCCAACTGAAGAGTAGTTCCAGTGGCTTTCAATTCTCCTAATCCTAGTTGCTTGTACACATGGTAAGGTAAAAGATTCAAACTTGAGCCAAGGTCAAGTAAAGCATGCTCAATGTAGGTGTTGCCTATGACACAAGATATGGTAGGGCTCCCTGGATCCTTATACTTTGCTACTATAGGCTGAGTAATTATGAAACTAATGTTACCTGCCAAGAACGCCTTTTTGGGCACACTAGTGATACGTTTGTGAGTACACAAATCTTTCAGTACCTTTGCATAGGCGGGAATCTGGGATATGGCATCCAAAAGAGGGATGTTTACTTCTACCTTTTTGAAGACTTCTAAAATTTTGTCCATGGAAGCAGTCTTCTTTTTGTTTACCAAGCGATTAGGAAATGGGACAGGATGAACATAAGGACTGTTAGGGATTTGCCCCTATTCAGAAGAATCATTTTTGGTTTCCTCAACCAAATCATCTTTAGTTTCAGAAAAATCTTTAGGTTCATCAGACGAACCTAAAACAAGAGGCACACTTGTGTCCTCAACTGAAGGAGAGTTAACATGAGTAATAGATGAGGAAGATTTAGGAATGCTCTATTGGTACTCTCTACCACTCCTAAGGGCATAAACAACATTGCATTGGATCGAGGGCCCTTGTTGAGTCTGACCTTGTACTATATTCAGTGGTGCATTAGTTTGTCCTTGTGAACTAACAGGTTTATGATGCCTAGGGTTAGGCTCTGGTTGACTGGGTAAAGTTCTCTTCTCCCTCTCACGCATAATTGAGACAACTTGGGTAAGTTCTCTCGTAAGATTTTGATGGCTTGTCATGAGGAGGGCCATATTTTTTTTCCAAGTCACTTATTCTACTTGCCTCTCCAGTGTTGGTAAACCTAGGGGGTTGCTGATAAGATGATAGGAGAGGGGCCCTAGGAAAACTCGCGCATGAGGTCCTACATTTGACCTAGGAAAAGCATTTTGAGAAAAAGATTGTTGTGCAAAGGGAGGCCTTTGGGGTCCAGGTTGACCTTGATTATAGAAATTGGAAGGTCCTGGTTGGTTGCCTTGATTCCAAGAGAAATTTGGGTGATTTCTCCATCCTGGATTGTAGGTATTACTAAATGGATTATTCTGGTATAAGGCATTAACACTATCATTAAAAGTGCCCCCAGAGATGTTAGGGCATTCTTCTAGGAGATGTCCAGGGGACTGGCACCAAGTACAAATCTTAACCAAATTGATTGATGATGGCTCTCTAAGAACAATAGCCTCAATTCTCTTGATTAGGCTATCCAAATGGGCTTCCTTGGCTACTATCCCATCCACAAAATTTCATTTTCCTCCTATGGTTCTTTCACTCTCTTGGGTTGATTCCCACTCACGAGGTTTTGTCAGCTAAGTCAAGTAAAAATTCCCATGCCTTTCCTTCATCTGTAAAGGATGTGAATCCCTTAAGGCACATAGACTCTATCATTTGTTTAGTTGGGTAATCAATACCCTCATAAATTATTTGACATAAATGCCATAGGTCTAAGCCATGGTGAGGGCATTCTTGGAGTAGATCCTTGAATCTCTCCATAAGTTTGGAAAATGACTCACTAGGCTTTTGCCTAAACTGCAGGATATCACTTCTAAGCTTATTGGTCTTGTGAGTTGGGAAAAACTTCTTAAGGAAGACAACTGTGAACTATTCCCATGAGGTTATGGAATTTGTGGGTAATCCATACAACCACTTCTTCGCTTCGTCTTTCAATGCAAAAGTGATAAACCTAAGCTTAACAGCATCATCAGAAAGCTGTTGGATCTTAATTAGAACACATACCTCTTCAAATTCCCTTAGAAATAGGTATGCATCCTCAGAGGTCAACCCATGGAAGTGGGGCAACATAGTGATGTATTGAGATTTGAGTTCAAAAATATTGCCCTGGGCTTGTGGTAGAACTATGCAGGAAGGTTGGGCTGTTCTAGCAGGGTAGAACCTATCTTTCAGAGATTTAGGTGAAGGGTTTTGCTGTTGGTCTCCCATATTGAAGGGTTTTAAAGAGAGCAAACGTATAGGGTCACTACTTGTTGGATCTCTTCTTTCTAACCGATTCTTAGTATTACGTACCCACTTAACACTCATGCAACAGCAAAATACCCACAACTAAAGTAAGGCAAGCACAAAAGAATGGATAGCAAAAATTTATTTATTTTTTTTTATGATTTTTTTTTGAATTTTTTTTTTGATTTTTTGATTTTTTTTTGGTTTTTTTTGGGAGCTTATCGGCAGGGATCCGGGGTTGCTCAGGTCAATTCCTGAGGTACTACTACAGGGCGAAACCTGTCTTTATCATACTGTGAGGTATGGCGACCTCCACTGATACAACTATTATTGCAAGTTGTTCTTCTCAGGAATTCAATAAAAATAAAAAAAAATATATAAAAATAAAAATAAAACAAAGCACTTCGATTTACCAAAAGAAAGTGAAAAATAACATGGAACTATCTCCCCGGCAACGGCGCCAAAAACTTGTTTGAGATTTAAAATGTAACCGCAAGCGTACGGATCAGTGTAGCTACGGGTCGAACACAGGGAGAGCAGCCACTTTATTTTTTTATTTCTTTTAATAATGCGAAAGTGAACTGATTAATGGTTGTGATCTAATTCTAATTACCGTCCTAAAAATAACGTCCTAACCATTCGTCATCTAAGAATTTAAAGACGCAAGCCACGCAATTAAAATTAAATAAATAAATAACTGAAAATAAACAACCCACGTAATTAAAAAAAAATAATAATAAATAAAGGAAAAAAATGCTGAAATAAAAATAAAGTAAAAGAAATGGAATAAAGCTAGAGAGAGACTCACAAGTAGGTTTCTCTACTTAGCCCGAGGGATGCATCATAATATGAGCTTCCCTACTTGACCAGAGAGTCACTCTTACAAGGGTTTCTCTACTTGGCTTTAGGGAAAGGGAGACAATTAAAATAAAAGCAATAAATTGATGGTTCTATGACTAGGAGGGGCAAAGCCAACACATACACTAGCCATGAACCTTGGGGGAAAGGGATAGCAATAATGTAACGACTGAAAATAAAAATCCTAAATTAAGAAAGAAAGGGTAGTCAGAAGAGGGAATGAGAGGGGGGAGAGAAGACTACTGAAGGAGCCTACTTACTTGAATCAATGCTTGAACTTGAAAAAAAAATTGCTCCACGGCTCGTGATCTTGTCACCTAGATCTAAGCCTAGAACTATAACTTAAAAAATTACAACTCAATTGCATAAATCATAAACATAAAAAGAACTGAATAAAAATAAAAGAGTGCTTGCATTAATTGACATAAAAAAAACCTATTACAAAAGTGATTAAAGCAAAAATAGAGAAGAACTAAAACTAAAGAGAGAAAGAGGAAGAGAGAGAGCAACTAAAGAAAACTAGAAGAAGAATGAATTGTCTCCCCTCCTCTTACATGAGTTGTATTTATAGGGAATGGGAGGTAGGGTAACAAATTTCTCTTTCCTAAAAGAGAGAAACCCACAATTGATTGTGAGATCTTTTGAGTCCAAAAGTGCTAAGGTGGAGGAGAGAGAAGAGAGAAATAAATTTCGTATAAATTTTTTTTGCTTATTTTCTTTCCCTTTTTTTTTTCCTAATTTTTTTTCTTCTTTTTCTCTCTCCTAGGGACGATTTTCTTCTTCTTTGTGTGATTTGAACAATATTTGGTGATGATGTGGAGGAGAGAGAAGATTTGGACAATCTTTGGTTCTCCCCTTTTTTTTCTCTTTCCTTTTTTTTTTCTTCTCTTCTTGCTTCCACGATTTTGCTTTCCTTTTTTTTTTTTCTTTTTCTTCTCTTCTTGCTTCCACGATTTTGCTTGCTTCTAAAGCAGAAAATCTTCAACAAAATCTTCTAAAAAAAACAACCATAAGATTCGAACTTGAGACCTCTTGGTGAGCAAGAGAATTTTGTACACCATAGCTCACCAACTAAGCTAGGTAGTTGTTGTTACCAAAAACAAATCTTTAATCACTTAAAGATGTGGTCCATCGATCCTTGTTGGCATTTGGAATATTCCTTGTACCTCTGGGACAATTGCAAACGGGCTGGTTCTGCATCTCGGTTCAGTTCTGATCCATTATTCTTTTTCTGACCCGAAAAAGAATAATCATTTGTACGGGTGACCAAACGAATGTGTACTTTTAATTGAATACGTCCATCTTGCTCAGAATTTCGTCCTCTTCGCAACCATGGAAAGAAATAGGACCTCTTTACGTGTAAAATTGAAGATATAGCTCCCGATAGTCCTTAAGGCCTTGAAAATATAAAACCTGCAAAAAGAGAGTAAAACCCAAGGTAGCTCCATTCTAAATATGTAAAATGCATGTTTTACTACCCTAGATTTCACACATAAATGTGCTCATCACCTAGTCATGTTGTTGGGCTAATAGAATTAAAATGAATTGCATATAGGTGCATCTGTGATGTGACTGTTTGTGTGATTTTCCTTGTGTGGTCTTTCTTTCCACTTACTGGGCTAGTGAGCTCATCCCACATGCACAAATCTTTTTAGGTGATTTTGTAGGTTACCCGCCTAGTGATCAAAAGCCTGGCCCCACTGTAGAGTTTCCATCTGAGGATGGGTGGGTCCCTAAGCAATTCAAGCAAGGTACCGATTGCATGTGCGAGGATTGTATTGTATGACAGCTGTGACTCCTGAGTTATTCTTATTGATTCTTTTTTATGTACTCCCTTCCGTTACTTGATGCTTAAATTGTTATATTTTTATATATATATATCATGCCTTTTGGCCCAAATGTATGTAACTTTTATAGCTCAATTTGGGTGTCAAGTATTTGAGAAGCAATTACAGGTATTATTATGAATAGGTCTTCAGTTGAAAATACAGGTCTTATCTTAGATTAGTAGATGTATATTGTATTACAGTTATTGCATTGTTGATCCTGGTAGGTTTGTGAGTTAATCGGTGTTAACTCGGTCATCGGCTTAGCTTTGTGCGAGCGGGGTGTGGCATCGCCACCCATTGAGAAGAGCTATGAGGGACTGATACCAAAATGAATGAAAATCTCACTCAGTAAGGAGGGAATGGGAAATTGCAGTCTACCCCTAAACTCCTCGCACAGGAAAACCTCATCACTAACTGGGCTACATGCCTTATCTTTCATTGAAGGAGCTCTAAGTGTAATGGAGTCAGGATTATGTTACGTCTCCCTAAACCTAACAAAGTCCCTTTCAGGTAAGTGATTGTGGAAGTTGTCCACCTCATAGCACAGTCCCACTAGACCAATGAAGGCTGGACCAATTCCCCAGGTGATACCGAGGACATTTAGGCTTGATTCCTCCATGGTAGCCTATAACACAATGGGAATGGTGACGGAAATGGACCCCAGAATGCCCCATATGGAGCTTTTTATTAGAGGAATCAGTGGATCAGCATAAGTAGCCCTATTGGCAGCGATGACAGGCACAATTTTCGTAGCCCAATAATCGCCAAAGGCCATTATGGTGGTAGAAAGAAAGAGATTAAAGAACAAAACAAACGGAGAGGAGAAGAATAACTTATTGGAGACGAGAAGGAAGACCAATAAGCTTTGGGATCAAATGTAACACTAAGAACGGTCATGAGCGTAGAAGGATAGCTTCAATGGCAGTTGCAGGAAGCTTGGATAGTAGACACTTGGAGAAGACAATAAGGACAAAGAAGACAAAGGAAGAATGAGACAAGAACTTAATATAAACGTGAAATGGGGGGCATAAAAATGCTCACCCATGATTGATGTAATAGAGAGGGACTCGAACCAAAGCAGGCGCAATGGCTTAACTCCCCATCACCTGAATTGGCACCACAATAGGTCATGTTGTGCCACCTTATTCAACTACATGTTATAAATATGTCCATTGAATCACAAAAAGCTGCCATCACGAATGTACTCAGCCTGGAAAATCCGTGATGCATTAATGACAAAGATACAAAGAGTTTCGAATCCAAAAGCAAATGAGTGTATGCGGTTTATAATCCTCCATCGTGGCACCACTTCAGCTACCAAGGGAGGGAACAGTCGCCGCTCAAAGAGCTCTCGAGTACGCCATAGCCATCTCCCGTAATTTTTTGGCCATTCATGTTTGCCATCAGGATAAAATAAGGACGGACCACATTTGTAGCTTGGACACTCAAGAAAGCCCGTGCGTTGCTCTACTCCTACAAATCCTCACAGAATAGTAGAAGCAGGTGCATCATGCTATGGTAAAAGCATACACTCCAGTGATATTGTGACACGTGGCAACAAGGGGTCCAAACTAGACCTAGAAAAGCCAAATCATTGGACCAAATGGTTGAACCATGATTGAAAGTCAGGTAAGGTGGACCAGGCGGAGCTGATCTACATTGGATGACCCTGGGTCATCAGATCCGTAGCTTCATTATCTCATGGCCCAGTCACTTGAAGGCATGGCCAACCTACCGAGGCACCACTACTCGGATAAGATAACCTCATGCGGTGACAACTCACCCCACCTAGTGAAGATGTAATCGAACCACTCAAAGGCGTGGTTGATCAATTGAACCACCACCACACAGGAAGTCTCATGAAGAGGTGACAACACATCTCTAGCTGAAAGATTCACTCCAAATCAAACACGCTACTAACAAGGAAGGAGAGGATTAATTTTCCTTAATAAGAAAGATCACCTAAAAGGACTCCTAGTCAATCTCAAAGGGAAGGGTAATCCCTCATCAGTTAGGATACTCGCAATCCATGCACATAACAGAGATACATTTTCCATATCTAGACTTGTATCAGCGTCAAGATGCCTACCATACTAAGACTCTTCACAACTTCCCTACTACAACTATAAATACACATGTACCCCTTCTAAGGGGTCGACACTTTTTCATTCTTTACTAGAATTACTGTTTGTAGAGTTATCTAACTTAGGCATCGGAGAGGCCCCTGCCGGATCATCCCAACTCTTCTCTTTTTGTTCCTCCTTGCAAGTTTAGTGGAAAGCAGAGGACAATTGCTTACAATAAAAATTATTATTTTTTTGATAGGGTCCCAAGGAGAAACTCATGACCTATAAATTTTGAGGTGATGCTCTTTACCAACTAAGCAACCCCTTGGGGTTATTTTCCCCTTATGAGTGTGCTGAAATATGGGGAAAAGATTTCTGGTCGCATAGACCCTACATCCTAACACAAGAGGATGCAAAATTGCCCCACCACCCCTTATAAAGTCACAAAATTCCATTCTTTTTTATGCCTTGAGCACAAAGTTGAATCATCTCTAGCACGAGATAGAGCCCAGTGCACATCCAAGGCCTAAGAGCCCCTTGAGGCTACCTAGGGATGCATGCCTAGGGCTCCCAACCACTGGATATGCACTGGGTCCCCTCCTTTGTGGGAGAGGATATGAATCTCTTGAGCACACTATCATTGGCCCCCACGCTGGTGTAGGGATTACATGACTAGGTAGCAATCTCTAACCACTAAAATATTTAAGGGAAAATGGTTTGTGTGGAGTAATGTAGCTCATACATCCAAACCGCTATGGGCAGGGGAAGGGGGAAGTGGGGAGCCTCACTCCTCCACTTGAAACATTTATCCAATAATTAATGTCATTATTCTCTGTTGATGCTTATCTTCGTCCCGAGGTTGGATTTGCAACATGATTCCTTCTGCGAACTAAGATCTGTACTCACACAAGTTAGTAACTGGCCCGGAGTCCCCTCTGGGAAGATGGCTCCGATGCCTATGCCAGTCGAGTTTCGATTACTGTTCAAGTGGAATGGATCTCAAATCCCTAAAAGGTGCATACCTGTTCTGGTTACTTTGTCCCACTTTTATAGTGATTTTGGGGTTCCTCCCTATTGGCCGGATCTTCTACTCGAGGCTGAACTGACCTTCTTGATAACGGTTAACTTGACCATGGTTTATCTTTTGTCGAATAACCACCTCGGGTTTGGTTAAGGATTTTTGCTGAGACAGCGAGGGGCCCTCCCCCACGATCATAGCTATGGTCACATAGTCGATAAAGAGGTGGTCGAGTGGTCCGTCCTCTCTTAATCAAGTCTTGTGGTTTGAGGGAATTGAGGATAAAGGTCCGATCCATTGTTAGTTAACCATTGACTGTCCCTAGGTTATAGTGTGCATATTATGCTATATCATTCTCCATGACCTTAATGAATTATAATATTCGAAGCATATCCAGCAACATTCTTCTCCCGTGCTTTGTTTCTTTCCCTTATTTTAATCATTCTCTACACTTCATTATTTATATTATGTTCGTTAAAAAACGAGGCAAAAATTATTTATTGTACAAGAGAATGCTACTCACTTGTGTGACTACTGTGCCAGCATATAGACCAATGAGAGGTCGCACAGAGGCATCTTCAGTGCATGGCACAAGAAATAGCTCGGTCTTTTGCTCCCGCCTTTATCTATGCATAGACACACACAAGCGGGTAGCTTTTTTTTTTTCCTTTATCTTTTTATAATAATACGATTTCATTGTATTAGTAAGGAAAAAATTACAATCACAATCACAATCAGTACCAGCTGCAAATCTAAAGGAGCACGTTCCACCGGTGAAGAAGCTCCAACGCTGTTGGTAGCTGCTGTTTCGTCTCACGAACGATAGTTGGATAGAGAACCCCTGAGTATTTTCTTTCTAAACTTGGTTTCCCCTTTCAATTTCAAATCGAAAAGGGGAAGAGTCCGGGGAGGTATTTCATTTAATCCGACTTGGGTCAAAAACCAATCCGGTAAGACATGGTGAAGTTCCATGCTTCTCTTTTCATCATGGCTGTTCTCTTCATCATATGTTGACTTGTCCCGGTTACAGTACATATAATCCGGATCGAAGCTGAGAGATTTAGTATCTATCTATTCATTATTTGGGTATTTTGTAATTGAGAAGATTATTTGCTGGAGGCAGTATATCCAATTGTCTCATCTCAATCCCATCAGCTTCAGTTTAATTGGATAAAAACTAATGCAGAGGGATTAATGACCATGTACGTGTTTCCTTCTCGAATCCCTTTTATGATGCATTTTGATAATTAAGGATTTGGTATTGTTCTACACTCAAAGAATTACGAACTTCTTTTCTTATAACCAACTACTTACTATTTTGTTTCAGACTTTCTTTTCCAAATGTGATTGACTTGTAAGATGAGCTCTCTTCTCTAATAATCTCAACCTTCATTTATGGAAGTTATGCCCATAACTTTCTCTCGCATATTCCTTCCTTTTATACATATATTTTTTATATATATGGGCAAGATTTTTTTTTCTTAATTCAATAATAGAAATAGGAAAGATTTTTTAACTCTTTTTCTCCAAGGAAATTAGACTGCTTATATGTGGTATAGTTCTTCAAATGGAACCAGGTGATAGAAAAATAAATAATTGGCAAAAGAGAATATTCCCTTTTTTTTTCCCCTTAATTAATTAGTTTGATTGGGACAGAGAGAGTATAGAATACTTTTTTTTTTTCTAATTAATTGGTTCGATGGGGATGGAGAGTATAGAATAAATGCAATGTGTCCCGACGACTTTGCATTTATCAATAAAGATAATGTTTTGTATGGGATACTGTGGCCCCTACCTAGATACATGGGGAGGCATAATGACCGTGCCCATAAAATGCAAATTGATGCTCCAATTAATGCTTTCTCGTACACTCATTGATCTCTATGCATGTATACATACCACGCTAACTTGTAGGAAACACTTTCTTATATATATATATATATATATATAGATATGGTGTCCGAGGCAACTTATGTATACCTCAACTAATCCTAAATTACAGATGCACATATGAGAAATCGAACACCAATTACTTTATTTCATTAAATAAAATAATCTTTTATTATTTGATTTAGTTGCTTTCTAAGTTCATACTACGTGCTGTCCTTAATATGTAACTTGAAATGGTGATCAAGACAAAAACCCACATGATCTAGAAGTTGATGACATAACTTCGATAAAGAAACAAACAAACTAAGAAGAATAAATTACAAAGCATTCACCGAATACATCATCCAATGTGGGCCACAAAACTATGTTATATATCTGGATTCTGGACAATTCAAATTTATCAGCTGATGCAAGTTAATTTAAAATCAAATATTATTAAATTTGCTTTGCCGTGTCTGGGGACTATCGATAACATTAGGCCACAAGTAATGCATCTCCCATGGGACAAGTCCAAGTACTCAATAATTTTCTTGCTTGTGCATAAAGTGTAGGGTCCTGTCAATTTTATCAATAAAACTGGCTGAATGGCTAATGAGTAGTGCCAACTTAGAAATGAGTAACCCATTTAGATACTATTAATGGTCTGGTAACCCATTTAGATTCTATTAATGGTCTGGGCCTTCACATGAGCATTGGATCTGATGGGCGACTTAACATCATTCAAAGTCTAATCGTCCTCCCCCCTCCCCCTTAAAAAAGTGAAAGTTTCTTTATATCAGTGTGAGATGGCATTTTAAAATGGAACCAGATCCTCTGAAGCGCGTCACAACCCCCCCCCCCCCAAAAAAAAAAAAAAAAAAAGTGTTCATCTGGCAATTGAGAGTGAATGATTAGCACTCAAAACCCTTCTAGCCATCGAATGCGCACCGGAGGAGGGGTCTGGTGCGCTATAGAGGATGTGAGTCCTCTCAAAATATAGTAGTATCCAAAATTTTCCTACTCAGAAGGTGATGCCACAATTTCAGTAGTAGGGATATCTAGGTAATTGTATTAATTGGTCAAACGTCAAATTTTACAATATGATTCAATGATATTACCTCCCAGCATGTCGCTGCATTGATGCTCTCTTTTTACTTTTAATTTTATTAAGGTTATGTTTGGTTGCAAGGAAAATTTAAAAGGAAGCGAAGTGAATACTTAATTTTTTTACAATATAATAGTGATATATTTTACATGTAATTTTTATTTTACATTTAATAGAAAAGGGTTTTAATGCAAAGTAAAGTGATAATTAATAACCAAATATGGAATTATTTGGAGTTAATGACATAGTTATGTTGGGCAAGGATTACAAAAATTCTTTCTCAAGTGGAAAAATTTAATTTCTCTTCCTTCAATTCTCCTTGCAATCACATGGAGCCTAAGGGTAGTCTTGAATATTTTTATTTTTCCGTTTTACAAACTTTGTTTGTGTTGAAATTTGACCCAATTAGGCATAACCATTTAAAGATCTCATAAGATTGAAGTCAATCAATCTTATAAAGTTACAGGTGTTTATATAAAAAAAATTGTAAAATTCTCTAGTTTACTTGGGCAGTTATCGTAGAGCTCTAGAGGTACCTGCAGATTAAAGACAACAGAGAAGATTGTAGTGTCGAGATGTATGAGCTGTGATGACCATTTTTCACTGTCTTCAAGCAGCAGGAAGAATTAATAGTTAAGGATCAAATCTCAACTTGATTCAATCCTAGAGAGAATGTCTTGTTACATCCAAAAATGGAGTTTTTTGTTTTAGTCTTCAAGAAAAGCTCTATTTGTTCAGAGCTAATTATTCTAAAGCATTATCTTTAAAAAATTAAAAAAAGAAAAAAGAAAATAAAAGTGAAGTTCTGGATTATTCTAGGTATGACTATATCTACTCAATACATAAAAAAATCTGAAACTTTTGAAAAGTTCAAAGTGTTTCAAGTAGAAGTGGAAAGACAATTAGATAAATGCATCAAGTCCTTTTGATCAAGTCAAAGAGGAGAATACTTGTTAGATGATTTCAAAAGAAATCTAACTTCTAAAATGATTATTTTAAAATTGACAAATCCTAGTACTCCACAACAAAATAATGTATTTGAAAAACGTAACAGGACCTTGTTAGACATGGCCAAGACTATGCTCACTTTTAGTGAATTGCCTTTTTCCTTCTGGGGTTTTTCTATGAAAACTGCAATTTATTTTTTGGATAGGGTCCCATCTAAGTCTGTACCTAAAACCCCATTTTAGTTGTGGTACTGGCGCAAGCCTGTCCTAAATCATTTGAAGGTTTGGGGTTATCCTGCGCATGTACAGAAGCAACCATAAGAT
Organism: Macadamia integrifolia; assembly: GCF_013358625.1. NCBI lineage: Eukaryota > Viridiplantae > Streptophyta > Magnoliopsida > Proteales > Proteaceae > Macadamia > Macadamia integrifolia. The sequence continues at coordinate 15,912,569 of NC_056557.1, forward strand.
GATTTGGAACCTCACACTTCTAGATGTATTTCTTGGGATGCCCTAAGGGAACGATTGGTTACTACATTTATGGCCCCACCGACTAAAAGGTCATCATAAGTAAACATGTTACTTTTATTGAGGAAGACCTTGGCTCTAAAAGAACTGAATTTGTGGTTATAGAAGAAGTTTCTTTTATATATGTACCATGTGCACTTGCAATCAAACTAGTTGACGTAAACCCCATACCTGCTAATACTCAAGAACATTGACGTAGTGGGAGGTATATCAAGCCACCTAAACGTTTCATTCTTCATACTAAAGAAGATAAGATTGTAGAAGAATTTCACATGATATCTACTGAAATGGATGATGATTCATGCACTTACTCAAAGTCACTCAAATATGTTGATGCAAATAAGTGGCTGGAAGCTATGCGCCTTGAAATCAATTCAATGCGCTCATATCAGGTCCAGACTCTCTTAGATCCATTACAAGGCATCATGACTATTGGATGTAAAAGGATTCTTTAAGAGGAAAATTGTAGTACCCCTGATTTTTCTTTGACTTAGTCCAACCCTGACTTGAAGTGATGAGTCAGCTGATGATGGGGCAATCAAAGTCAATGTTTGTGATGGATGACGTGGTGATCAAAATGTAAACTTGTTAACCAAAGTCCAAGATTCTTTGGCCTTATCACCATTCTATTTTTAGTAAGTTTTTAAATGTTTTTTTGAATTATAAAATTCCTTTTTAGACTTATACCTTTTATGGCAACTATGTGGTGAGGCATAACTATATTTTTGGTAGTCGATCACTTATAGAAACTCCTAATTTGCCTTAAAATTACTCGCCTATTATAAACCATATTAAATATGACATTTTATCTCCTCACCTCACATTATTTCCTTATTTTCAAACCATCCTATCTATTATGCTAATTATTCAAATTCATGCAATTATGATTTGATACCTTGATTAATTTCCTTTTAATTATACTAACTTAGTGATGTATTTTTCCCCTTCCTTGTGAGATTCAAATCAAGGGGAATAAATTGATTATCCTTTTTCCCTTCCTTATAAAACTCAAATCAAGGGAGGGCAAATGATCAAATCAAGGGGAAAATATTATATAATCAAGGGGGCATATGGGCAACACTTTTGGCATCTCCTCTTAGCTTTGCTAAGTAAATTGACAAGGGAGAGCTGATTGGCCCTTAAAGATTTTATTCCTTCTTTGAATTAGGAAGGAAGCTTGAGAAATAAAAAGGGAAGTGGGTAGGTTGGCAGCTTCTCACAAGGCTACAAATTTTGAAGAGAGAGAGAGAGAGAGAGAGAGGTTGAACCCCTTCCCTTAGCTTCATTTGATTAGGAGAGAGATGTTTGTTCGAGGCCTTATATCTAAAGGTTTCATTATTTTTGCCTTCTGTGAAAGCGGTAGGTGGTTTAATTCACTCTCTACACATGATTTTCTTTTTTTATATAATTATTAACATGTGATATAGGAAATTAATTTGTATGCTTATATACTAAATGACTTAGTTTTTTCTCTTAGAACAGTAAATTTATTTTTCTTGGAATTTCTATCTCTTTATTAAGTTTGGTATTTCATGCTTAATAAATTAAAGCACATTAGAAATTCTGATTCATATTTATTTCATTTTCTTTTCAGACTTTTGATTGTTACATTATGTCCTTATATAGATTTTGGATGAAGTATGCTATCATTGAGCATATTTTGTTTATACAAAAATCTCACTATCGATCAAGGTCATAGTATGGTGTGAGCCATAGTACGGTACGTGACGATAGCGTGTGTTTTACGCCTTATAAGAACCAATGATGTGATTGTAATATCTTACATATGGGATGGATGTGAATCAAGGTCACAGTACGGTGTAAGCCATAGTACGGTATGAGGGCATATGCCATTCCTATATGTTAGAACTATTATTGAGATTATGAATAATGTGAATGGGTTAACACACTGATCAAGGTTACAGTATGGTGTGAGCAGTAGTATGGTATGGGACGGTGGTGTTAAATTTCATTGATCATGATTTGTGATATCTATTATTATTTGATTGACTTGGTATATTTTTATTTATTTTCATAATAGTTTATATTTCATCTAAAAAGAAAACTTTATTTCTTTTGTTTTCAAACTTGTGTAAATTGTGATTTTCGCCATTTACTAAGCTTCCCCAAAAGTTTATCCCTTACAATATTTCAGATGATGAGATTGAAATTCATGGAGAAGGAGATGAAGAGCCTATTGAATACCTATGGTCTAATAAGGATGATGGTGGCTTTCTAGTTTCTTGTTGATCCTATTTTTCTTTAGCTTTTTTTTTAAAGTCTTTAGGAAGGCTTATGGACCTTTAATGTCATTTCATTTTAAACCTTCCTATAGGGGAAGTGTCTTTTATTTTGGTATTTAATATTTAAGACTTCCGATACTATGAATTAATTGCGTCTTTTTATTTATTTTATTTGATTATTCCCATGGTTTATGAAAATCCATACCGGTTCATTCCCTAAAATGAAATCAATCTTAGATCACCAACGACCAAACTCCTAAACCGGGTCTGGGGTCGTTATAGTATGGTATCAAAGAAAAATTTTAGGGAATCAATAAACCTAAAAACCTATTTTAGGTAAGTAGATGTTCTTACCTATTTTGATTTGCAGGGATTTTGAATATTATCATGATTTTTAATCTTATGGTAATTTTCAAATATTACATAGCATGACCTCCCCCAATTAGAGAAATCATCATTTGGTTACTCAAGGATCATAGCTCAAGTTACTTGTATTTTCAAAATTTTATACAAACTTGATTTGAAAAAAAAAAAGAAAAAGAAAAAAGAAAAAAAAATTATGATTTTTCACCTTTGCAGCAACTTCCTAGGCATATATCTGATTTTTTATGATTTATTAGACTATTTTATAAATTTATTTACGAGCTGAAAATTTTAAGGTAGTTGTGAAATTATGTTAAAATTATCTTCATAAAATGTCGCAAAATTTTGAAATATTTTGACAGATCAAATAATTCTATGATCAAAGATATGTCCTGTTTTTGGAAAAATTATGTACCCAGGAATGCGGAGTTAGCAGAGGCATTTATAAATTTATTTTTGAACTGATTTTTTTTATAGTAGGCGCATTAATAAGTTTTATATTTACACAAAAAAAAAAAAAAAAAAAAAAAAAAAAAGAGGGATCAATTTGAGTTCAGGAAAGTTAATTTTCATTTGAAAATATAAGGATAGGTCAGAAACTAGCAGAATTAAAATAAAGAACTTTAAATGAACTGAAACCCATTTTATAAAACACAAAATGATAAGATCTTTTGTAGTAGGTGAAAGCTATGAGTTAGGATTTCATAAAATCTAATTTCACCTAAATTAGAGTTTCAGAAGTATTTTTTGGTATTTTACCTCAAGACTGGACAGATTCAATAGTTGCTATCTTAATAAACAATAATGATTATGTCACCATCATAAACTATATTAAATCTTTACAACTTATTTAATAGGCGAAGAACATCACCTTAGTTTTCACATGATTTAAATTGGTGACATATTTCGAAGTTAAATTTCAAATCCAATTTAGAATCAATCTTGACCCCAGAAATAAGCAACATTGAATGGACCAAAGATGACATGCCGGTTAGAGAAATGATGTGCTGGTCTCCAAAAGTCTCTTGAAACGGCATGCCAAATGAGAGATGGTTCAATCCAAAAACCATTTGTTTGTGGATGTAATTTCAAAATCACTGAAATGGCATGAAGGTTATAAAGGGTCACGCAGGTAAAAAAATTAATAAATAAATAAAAATAAATAAATGCTATACCTTGTATGCTCTTATATTTTGGAGTCCCTTTATTCTAAGTGTATACTCTTGCATAGGAGTCATGAACACAAGGAGAATTAATCAAAACAATGCCAAAGGTCAACTTGAAAGGGGGCAACCAGCATCGAGGAACACCGCAAGTACTGGAATTGAAAGGGAAACACAATTGCCACCACCACCACTGGCACCAGGGTTAAACCCTATTGACTTCATGTGAACTTTCACTCAATTCTTGAATGTCATTCAACAATAGGAAATTACAGACAACAATAACAACAACCCTTTTCATAACAACCAGAATGTCCCCCAAAATCCCCAAACTACTAGGGAAGATGATCAGGGCTGAGTTCTAGAATGGTTCAAGAAACTCGGTCCACCAAGTTTCAAGGGTGTTAGCACTGATGCTCTTTGGCCTTCAAGATGGATCCAGGAGATGGAGAAAATCATCAAGGCTCTGGCCTGCACTGACTCATAGAAGGTAGTTTGCGCCACTTTTATGTTACAAGACTAAGCATACTCATGGTGGAGGACACATGAGCAGATCTTATTGGCTATAGACCCTATCATTACATGGGCATGTTTTACTACGACCTTCTTCGATAACTATTTTCCCCACAATATCAGGGAGGCTAAGGAAACTGAGTTCTTGCAATTAAGGCAGGGAACTGGCTTGGTAATGGACTACAGGAAAAGATTTGAGGATCTTTCCATGTTTGCACCTGAACAAGTGGATAAAGAAAGTAAGAAGGTGAGGCGATTCCTGAATGAGCTGAACTCGCAGTTGAAGGGACCTTTCTCTGCACACAACATCATTGCCTATGCAGACTTATTACAGAAAGTCATATCAATGGAGGAGAATCTAAAGGATCCAACAACAGATCTTTATGGAAAGGGGAAGAGACCAATGGAAAATCAAGCTGCCAACAATGCTCCACCTCAGAAGACTCAGTGGACTTATGAAGCAGCTGCCAACTTACAGCCTTGCCATACATGTGGAAGATTTCACATGGGACCGTGTCGGTATTCAGATATCTCCTGCTATAATTGTGGAGAAAGGGACCATACATCCAAGGTTTGCCATAAGCCTAAACGATTGACCCCACTACCCCCTCGAACAAATCAGCCACCAATTCAAGGCCAACCTCCACGCCAGCCTTATCAGGGGCACCAACGTATTTCACTTGCACCAAGAAACCACGCTCTTAAGGCTCTAGCTAGAGTCTTTTCTCTTTAAGCGAAGGAAGCAGAGGAAAACGATATCGTGGTGATAGGTACCCTTACTCAATTTAAGTTTAAAGTTTCTCCTTATTGATTGAACATAGTACCATGCAACTAGGAAACAATGTACTTACACTTAAACAATCAAAACAAGAACTACTTTTGTTGCTTCTCAACTTACTTATGCACTTTTTGATACTGGAGTAACACACTCCTTCATATCAAAGAGTTTTGCTTAGAAACTATCTCTGAAGCCAAGCCTTCTTGAACATAAAATAGTTGTATCTCTACCTACAGGAGAGATTTTATTTGCCAACAAGATGTATGCATCTTGCCCTATCCAAGTAGGAACAAAAACTCTAATGGCAGACCTGGTACGGCTAGAGATGAAAGATTTAGACGTAATTTTTGGCATGGATTGGCTATCCATTCATAGGGCAACAATATTATGTCGTGAGAAGGAAATCTTGTTTAGATCCGAAACTGGGAAAGCCTCTAAATTCTCTATAGTGAAGAAAGGCAAACCAACCCCGCCTATCATTTCATCCATGAAAGCAAGAAAGGTACACGCTCAGGGATGTCAAGGATTCTTAGTGGCTATAGTGGAGGAAAAGAAGGAAATCATGACAACGAGTATAGATGTGATACCCTACTCTCTAAATCCGGTCTAATTTTTTGGTTGGTTCGATTTGGTCTTGCAGGACCTGAACCCAAGCAAGCCGAGGCTAGTACCTTATAGAACATGATGGCAAGGGTGACTCTAGACTGAGGTTGGTCAGATGAGTTGGAGTCAGTGCCTAGTGAAGTCTGTGTGCCCAAGCCATGCACTTGCACGTATCACAGGGCCATATACGCATAATAAAGGTACGTGCCCATATTCTATGTTAAGTGAGCACATTAACCAATTATCGAGAGTGAGATACGTGTCGGGGCCGAGCCCCATCAAAATCTCAATGATTAGGCTAAGTTTTGGCTGATTGGTGGGTAGTCATAGATGGGTCAGACCCACTTGTGTGACCTACCACTCTGGTCACTAGATATTTTGACCCAAGTATAAATAGCATTTATTACCTTTTATTTTCCTCATTTATTTTTGTACACAGTGGGTGAGAAAAGTAAAGAAGAGAGAGAAAAAGAAGAAAGAGAAGGGAAGAAGGAGGAAGAAAAGGGGGAAGAAGTTGCTCGTTGTGCGACATCGGGGTTGAATCTTTCAATTTCGAAGCCGGATTAGTGATCCTCATCTCGAGATCTACGATATGAGGTGAGTAAAGTCTATATTTCTTAAACTCCCAATAAACCCTAAGTGAAACCCTTCGATTTGGGTAGAAATCCTTTAGATCTTGTTAATATCTCTTGAGAATGTAAATCTAAGGTTTAATAAAGGACCTACATGTTGTTTATGAAGGATTTAGAGGAAGAAATTTCAAGATTTGAAAAGCATTTGTTGATCTCCTAAGCTAAAGAGAAGATTTGATGTTTTAAAGTGTTCTTGAGCAAAGAGGTAAAACCTAAGCTTAGACTTTGAATCGATCATAGATCTATATTGGAATCATGATGTGTGACCTTAGATTTATGGAAAATACGATCGAATCGACCTATGGTGGTTTTTCCATGGTGGGATGAAGAATGGGAGTGAACAACAAAGTCTCGGTTCTAAGTGGTGGGTGCCTGGAAATGGTCAAACCCACAAATCCAGAGCTTGCCTGTCCTAGATGGGTTGCTGTCTCGACTGGTGAGCAAGATCGGTGGGCACCTAGCCTGTTGCTCCTACCCGTCGGTCCAAGCAGATCCCCTGGGCCAAGTGGCAAGCAAGGACCAGTGGGCACCTGGCCCTCTGCTCCTAGCCCGCTAGTCCTTACAGGGCCCGTGTGTAGAGCTGTAGGCAAGGATCGACAGGTACTCCACCCATCGGTTGACCTACCACTCTGATTCATCGGGTTTCAATTGGGCCCAAATTTGTTGGGTAATCTTCTATGGTTATTCTAAACGCGTTGGGATCATCATAGCTCCATTGATAGTGAACCTAAAATGGAGTTATACTAAACTTGTCATTTTTTATGATAGGTTACACTAGAAACTTGAATCATCGCACGTCAAATCTTCCTCATACTAAGGGTGACCATTGTACATAACTAAGTGGGAAGATGACATTGAATTTATTTTTGGTGTGTTTTTGCACCATCCCATTATTGTTGTAGACTATCCATGTCATCATTTCACTATTATGTATAGCCTAGTCATCCTCGAATGCCATTTGCATGCATTGACGTGTGCATTATGAAATTCATTTATGAATTGATATGCCGATATCTTTAATTGTTAAATGCTTATTCCTGCTTTTGAGATATGAGATGGATGACTTTAAATTATTGAAGATGATGCATTGCTAGACTAGATGATGTAGTTAGCTTGGACACGAATGCATCAGTGGCACTATATAGTCGTACTATCTCATATAGGAGCATGCAGTTAGGAACGACGTATCCCTATGCTATGACCCTTCCCAGCAGGGGTTTAGGTGTTGGGTGTATCACTAGGGAAAACCCAAGGTTGTGTACCAATAGTGGCAGTTAGAGGTACGCCCAACCGATCACTAGGATGATTCGACAACTTTGGTGATATAACAAGAGGGCCAATCGTACTATTTTTAAATTAATACAGGGCAAGACCCATTTTACTTTAATACAGGGCAAGGCCCATTTACTTTTCCCATACCCATGGCTGGCCTTCTCTAGTAACCCTATGGGTGTATCGCGAGATGGGCTTCGCTGCTCGTACCCGGGGCATACGTGCACTGTGGTTGCAAGTAGCACATGACCTATGACTTAGATGTGATGTTTAGGTGGTTTAAGATAATTAAAAATGTACTTGCATATATATAGGTGCATTTGTATTGCGAATGATTGCTTAGTCTTTCTTTTCACTTACTGGGCTAGTGAGCTCATCCCTCGTGTACACCACTTTTTCAATGATTTTACAAGTTACCCGGCTGAGGCGTTAGAGCTGGGACCCACTGTGGAGTTTTCAGTTGAAGACTGGTGGGTCCCTTAAGAACTTAGGCATGGGGCCGAGTGCCTATGTGAGAGTTGTGTTATGGGATAGCAACACTGATACCAACCTGGGTTTCTTTTTTATTATTTTATGATGTTATCCCTTTTGTACTCTGGATGTTTAAATTATAATTCTTGTGTATATATCACGCCTACGATCCCACATATATATTTACTATGTAATACAATTTGGGTATTAAGAGTATTAGGGTATTTATAGGTATCTACATGTAAGACTTCCGTTGAAATACATAAATTGCTTTCTTAGTTGTGGGTATGCTATGTAGTGGTTACTGTATCAGATGATCCTGGCAGGTTTTGGGTTAATAGGTGTTAACTCGGTCACTAGTTCGTTCTGTGAGAACGAGGTGTGAAAATAGAGATAGTCAGGGATTTCCCCGATGTCTTCCCAGCAGACCTCGATGGTGTACCACTAGAAAGGGAAGTTAAATTCTTAATAGACCTGATCCTCGGTATGGCACCGATCTTAAAGGCACCCTACCGGATGGCTCCAGTAGAATTGAGGGAATTGATAGAGCAACTACAAGAACTGTTAAAGAAGGGATACAATAGACCGAGTGTATCACCGTGGGGTGCACCAATCCTATTCGTGAAGAAGAAAGATGGGACCATGCGGTTGGGTATTGACTACCATGAGCTGAATAAGATCATAATAAAGAACAGATACCCGTTGCCCATAATTGATGATCTTTTTTATCAATTGCAAGGGGCGAGCTTATTCTCTAAAATAGATCTACATCCCAGGTACCATCAACTTCAACTGAGGAAGGAGGACATACCAAAAATGGCATTCAGAACACACTATGGACATTATGAGTTTGTAGTTATGCTGTTTGATTTAACTAATGCATCAGTTGTGTTCATGGACCTCATAAATCGTGTCTTTCATGATTACTTGGATCATTTTGTGATAGTGTTCATTGATGACATCCTGATCTATTCCCAAAACAAGGATGACCATGTTGAACACTTGGAGAACACACTATGAAAGTTATGGGAGAAGAAATTATATGCCAAGCAGAGTAAGTGTCACTTCTAGCTCAATCAAGTGATTTTCTTAGGTTATGTGATCTTTAGAGAAGGAATTTCAGTAGATCCTGTAAAAGTCAAGGCGGTAACCGAATGGGCTATACCCACCTCAGTGACTGAGATTCAAAGCATTTCAGGAATGGTTGGATATTATAGAAGATTTATTAAAGGTTTCTTCAGCATTGCCATACCATTAACCACTTTGACCAGAAAATGGATAAAGTTTATCTGGACGGAAGCATGTAATAAAGCCTTTGAGGAGCTAAAGAAGAAGTTGGTGACTGTGCCCATCCTAACCTTACCTGAAGGGACAGGTGGAATGGTGATCTACAGTGATGCATCCTTGAAAGGTTTGGGCTGTGTGTTGATGCAGCATGGAAGGGTTATAGCTTACGCTTCTAGGCAACTCAAAGACTATGATAGGAATTACCCTACACATGACTTGGAGTTAGCGGTAGTAGTACTTGCACTGAAGATTTGGAAGCACTACTTATATGGTGAGAGGTGTGAGATATACACGGATCACAAAAGCCTTAAATACATTTTCACTCAGAGGGAGTTAAACATGAGGCAACGTTAATGGTTGGAATTGATCAAGGACTATGACTACGACATCCTATATCATCTAGGAAAGGCCAATGTGGTTGCCAATGCACTCAGTAGGAAATCACAGGGGTTGTCCATAGCTCTGTTGACTGAACGAGCGAAGTTGAAAGAAGAGATTGATGACTTCAAATTGGGCTTGATTGTTAGTAGACCTAAGGCCTTATTTTGCCACTTGGTTATCCAAGAATGGTCTTTAATGGACCAAATCAAAGATGGTCAATTGAATGATGAGAGATTAACCAAAGTTAGGCAGGTGATTCGGGAAGAGAAGGTCACGCCATTCAATATAGCCATGGATGGCATCATCAGAATTGGTGAACGGTTGTGTGTACCCGCCAATGAAGATATAAAGATGATGATTTTGACCAAAGCTCATTGCACACCTTACTCCATTCACCTTGGGAGCACCAAGATGTATTGTGATCTAAAAGAACAATATTGGTGGGATAATATGAAGAGAGATGTTGCCAACTTTGTAAGAAAGTGCTTAACTCGTCAACAAGTGAAGGCTGAGCATCAACGACCCTCTGGACTCCTGAAACCATTAGAAATACCACAATGAAAATGGGACTCCATCGGAATGGACTTTATCATTGGATTTCCCAACTCCAAAAGGTCATAATGCTATATGGGTTGTGGTGGATCGTTTAATTAAATTCGCTCATTTTATTGCCTATTCCATGAGGTATACCATGGAGACAATGACTCAATTGTATGTTGATCAGGTATTACGCTTACATAAAGTACCCTTATCAATTGTATCGGATAGAGATGCTAGATTCACCTCTCGATTTTGGAAAGAAGTGTAAGAGGCTATGGGAACGGAGTTGAAGTTTAGCACAACTTTTCATCCTCAGACAGATGAACAGATAGAGAGGTTAAATCAAATCATTGAAGACATGCTTCGGGCTTGTGCTTTAGACCTGAAGGGTAGTTGGGAGAAGCATCTTCCTTTGGTTGAGTTTGCTTATAATGATAGCTTCCAGGTGACCATTGCCCTTTAGGAGAAGCAACTTCCTTTGGTTGAGTTCGCTTTTAACAATAGCTTCTTGGTGACCATTGGAATGGCTCCTTATGAAGCCTTGTATGGGAGGAAATGCTGCTCACCCTTGTTTTGGGATGAGGTTGGGGAAAAGAAGTTAACCAAGTCTGACTTAATCAACGAGTCACATGAGAAAGTCCAACTTATTCAATTAAGGATCAATACAGCCCAATACTGACAGAATAGCTATGCTGACACTAAAAGGAGAGAATTGGAATTTTCTGAGGGTGATAATGTGTTCTTGAAGATCGCACCAATGAAAGGAATAATCAGATTTGGGAAGAAAGACAAGTTGGGTCCCCGATTTATCAGATCTTTTACAATCTTGAAGAAGGTTGGAATTGTGGCATACCAGCTCGCTCTACCACCCGCCCTATCTGGAGTACATGATGTTTTCCATGTGCCTTTACTCTAGAAGTATGTAGCAGACCCATCACATGTCTTGAGTTATGAGTCGTTGCAATTGGACACCATCTGACTTATGAAGAGTCACATGTACAAATCCTGGACTATAAAGACCAAGTGCTATGAAGATGTACTATTCCATATGTGAATTTCTAGAAACACCACGGTACTACAGAGGCTTTGTGGGAACTAGAAGAGGATATGCAGGCCAGATATCCACAACTATTTGGTGAACCAGGTAATCTTTGAACCTAAGTATATACCTCAAATTACTATTACACTCAGGCTAAGCTAAGTCTAAGTGTGTCATACCTTAATAGATACTAGCGACTTAGGATATGTAGCAATAGAGGGAAGAGAAGAAGATAGGATTGTAGCTATGGATCTTGAGGTAACTTCTTTTTCTCTAAAGAAATTTTAAATTTTGAGACAAAATTTCTGTAAGGAGTGAGGATTGTATTACCCCTGATTTTTCTTTGGCTTAGTCCAACCCTGACCTGAAGTGATGAGTCAGTTGATGATGGGGCAGTCAAAGTCAATGATTGTAATGGATGATGTGGCGGTCAAAATATAAACTTGTTGACCACAGTCCAAGATTCTTTGGCCTTATCACTACTCTATTTTGGTAAGTTTTTAAATGTTTTTGAATTGTAGAATTCCTTTTTAGACTCATACATTTTGTGGCAACTATGTGGTGAGGCATAATTGCCTTTTTGGTAGTCGATCACTTATAGAAACTCTTAATTTACCTTACAATTACTCGCCTATTATAAACCATATTAAATATGATATTTTATCTCCCCACCTCACATTATTTTCTTATTTGGTTTTCATACTTAAGGTTAATTTTCAAACCACCCTACCTATTATGCTAATTATTCAAATTCATGCAATTCGGTCACTTAGTGATGTCTTTTCCCCTTCCTTGTGAGATTCAAATTAAGGGGGACAAATTATCAAATCAAGAGGGATAAATTGATTACCCTTTTTCCATTCTTTATAAGACTCAAATCAAGGGGGGACAAATGATCAAATCAAGGGGGCAAATTATATAATCAAGGGGGCATATGGGCAACACTTTTGACATCTCCTCTTAGCCTTGCTAAGCAAATTGACCCTTAAAGATTTTATTCCTTCTTTGAATTAGGAAGAGAGCTTGGGAAATAAAAAGAGAAGAGGGTAGGTTGGCAGCCTCTCACAAGTCTATAGATTTTGAAGAGAGAGAGAGAGAGAGAGAGAGATAGAGTGGGACACCCCATCTTTTTCCCCTCTCTTGGTGATTCAAGTGAAAAAGAGAAGAAGAAGAAGAAATGTTCAACCTCTTCCCTTAGCTTCATTTGATTAGGAGGGAGATGTTCGTTCAAGACCTTATATCTAAAGGTTTCTTTTTTTGTCCTTCTATGAAAGCGGTTAGTGGTTTAATTCACTCTCTACGCATGATTTTCCTTTTTATATAATTATTAACATTAGGAAACTAATTTGTATGTTTATATACTAAATGAATTTGTTTTTTTTCTCTTAGAATAGTAAATTTATTTATCTTGGAATTTTTATCTCTTTCTTGGGTTTGACATTTCACGCTTAATAAATGAAAGCATATTAGAAATTCTGATTTATATTTATTTCATTTTCTTTTTTGATTTGTGATTGTTACATTATGCCTCTATGTGGATTTTTGGATGATATATGCTATCATTAAGCATATTTTGTTTGTGCAAAAACCTGGCTATCGATCAAGTTCACAGTACAGTACAGGACGATAACGTGTGTTTTAAGCCTTATAAGAACCAATGGTGTGATTATAATATCTTGCATATGGGATGGATGTGGATCAAGATCATAGTACGATGTGAGCCGTGGTATGGTAGGGGGCACATGTCATTCCCATATATTGGAACTATCATTGAGATTATGAATTATGTGAGTGGGTTAACACACCGATCAAGGTCACAGTATGGTGTGAGCCGTAGTATGGTATGAGACGGTGGTATTAATTTTCATTGATCATGATTTGTGATATCTATTATTATTTGATTGACTTGTTAGATTTTTATTTATTTTTATAATAGTTCACATTTTATCTTAAAAGAAAACTTTATTTCTTTTGTTTTCAAACTTGTGTAAATTATGATTTTCTCCATTTACTAAGCTTCCCCAAAAGCTTACCCCTTACATACTTCAAATGATGGGATTGAGATTCATGGAGAGAGAGATGAAGAGCCTATTGCATACCTATGGCCTAATAAGGATGAGGGTTGCTTTGACTTGGGTGGACGCTACTTCTAGTTTCTTGACGATCCTATTTTTCTTTAGCTTTTTTTTTAAAGTATTTAGTAAGGCTTATGGACCTTTAATGTCATTTCTTTTTAAACCTTCCTATGGGGGAAGTGTGTTTTATTTTGTTATTTAATATTTAAGACTTTCGCTGTACATTTCTATGAATTAATTGCATATTTTTATTTATTTTATTTGATTATTCCTTGTGGAAATCCATACCGGTTCATTCCCTAAAATGAAATCGATCTTGGATCACCAACGACCAAACTCCTAGACCGGATTTGGGGTCGTTACACAAGAGACATAGATGGAGAGTTAAAAGATTCAAAGCAAGGCTGGTAGGTGGAGGTTATACCCAACAAGAGTATTATAAAGAAACATTTTCTCCAGTAATGATGATAAAATCAATTAAGACTTTGTTAGCAATTGCAACATACTTTGATCATGAAATCTAGCATATGGATGTGCAAACTGTGTTTCTTAATGGATTTCTTGATGAAGAAATCTACATGCATCAGCCAGAGGGGTTCACATCAAATGGTGATAAAAACAAAGTGTAAAAATTATAGAGATCCATTTATGGTATCAAACAAGCTTCTATAAGTCAAAACATCCATTTTGATCAAACAATCAAAATGTTTGGCTTTGAACAAAACATAAATGAACCCTATGTTTATAAGAAATTAAGTGGGAGTGAAGTTTGGTTCCTATTATTTTATGTGGATGATGTAATATTTATAGGAAAAGATGTGGGTATGCTTTCGACAGTGAAGAAGTTGTCTACTACATTCCTTATTAAAGACTTAGGTGAAGTCAGGTACATCTTTAGGATTAAGCTTGTGAGGGATCGTAATAGAAGGATGTTAGGCTCATCACAATCTATATATATAGATAAAGTCATGGCCAAATTTAATATGGAGAACTATAAGAAAGGAAATGTTCCTTTTCAGCATGGAGTAAGCCTCTCCAAATCCCAATACCTTCAATCTCAAAGAGATTTTGAGGAGATGAAGAGAATTCCCTATGATTTGATAGTATGAAATATCATGTTGTCACACCCCATCTTTACTAGGCTAAGGTGTGGGGCACTAGATACCCATATCCAGTCAGCCTAACCCTCTCAGATCATAAATACGGTAACTTATATCACAAACATTGCCAAGATCACAACTAAAATTATAGTACACATAAAGAATCAATATCATACTACTGGTGATTCACTAAAATGATATTACGAATACACATGACTAATTTGTTAACAATCACAGGTATAACGATTACATCTTGCACAATTAATAAATATTTACATTAAGAGAATTAACTAAAATAGAAGAAGTAAAGGGCACAACATCCTAGTGTCTCGTAGACACAAGCTTCACAATCATCATCGAAATCCAATCCTTCCACAACACCATTTCCACCATCTAAAAAGAACTGAGAATTAAGAAATCAACATACCACTCTACTCCGTACTTTCCACTATCAACCATATTATATCTTCGCATATGTAAATATTATTTCTATCTTGCACATGTATCTTTACTAGGGTACTCGAATATGATCTTTGTAAAGAGTTACAGAGTCCTAGAATTTCATACTAGTTCTATGTTAGTTGATCCACAGTTTCACTCTCTTCACTCTATAAGAATCATACCTGTGGATTCCATTTCCATATCATTTCTCCCAAGTGAAAATAGTAATCATATTATAATATATCCTTTTTTTCTTTTTTTAAAGCTTCGATCAAATATCCAAGATAATATCCCATCATTTACTTGGTTGCACAAGTTTAGGGATTCCGACTTCACTTCACTGTACATATACACATACTTAGTGTATTATTTATTCTTTTCAGTCACCTCTTTATGAATTCAAACTTCCATACTCCCATTCACACTGCTTGACCTCTCACTAAATTCAAGCATGCTAGGTATTCCCAATATTTCACCAATGTCCTATCATCCATACTGTACAAATTTAAAATTTAAATCCTCACAATTCCAGATATCATGTTTTAACTTTCATACGCTTTCTTCACTTACTCAGACATATATTAATTGATCATGTAATCCAAATTCTCAATGGCCCATAATGTTTTCTCACATTCTTACCTCATAATTAATAATTTTAATTCTTTTTGCCCTTAAATCACCCACACAACTTGATCTTAGATCTACTCACATGGATCTATTATCATTCTCACTATTTCACATTTCCTATTCTAACCTTGTCGTTTCAATCTAGTAGCAATGTCAGATTTATTGGGTAGCACAACATTTTAGGTATCAACTTCCTGATGCCATTCTCACTTCTTTATAAGGAGAACAATTGTACTACTTCATCTGCCCTTTTGGTACTTACAGTCAAGGTCACCGTGAGACCAATCCTGATCAACAGTAACTATAGCTGAACTCATCCTTGCCCTTTTTCATGACTCAAGGATAGTTGGTGAAGCAAAGGGTCATGTCTGGAATCATTGTATGAGATTATTGATACAATGTCAATTGGAATTAATATATCTTGATATTGACACCACATAGTGTAGCCTTCATGTTTAGGTTCATCGCAAAGTCTAGGTGTGCTTCGCAACTATTGCCTAACATCTTCTTCACCTGAGGTGCTGATATCATCGCTTTTTAACCTTCTTCACCGTACTTTCTTGGGAAGTAAGTATACACATCACACATGAGCTAAGTAGGTGGGTAGCCACTCCATGTCCAACGCAATCATCAAATTCCTTTATCTAACTTGTTCAATTGGAACATGATAATTCGTATCGCACTAGTAAGATACCAACTATCAACTTGTGTGCCAAGCGCAACTTATGCAATTTCGCAGCAGGCAATATTGATACAACAAAGTGATGCATTAAATTCCAATAATGCATATAAGAGTGCAAGTTTTAGATATATACAACTATCAAAAGTGTTCTCAATAAATCTGAAAGAAACAATGATGTGGTTAAATTTAATATACCACTGTCTGAAAGCTTGTTTAAGTCCGTATATAGATTTCTTAAGTTTAAACACTAGATTTTCTTTTCCTTGTTCACTAAATCCCTTAGGTTGGTTCATGTAGACTTCCTCATCTAAATCCCCATTCAAGAATGTAGTTTTCACATTCATTTGGTGAAGCTGTAGATTATAATGAGCCACTAATGCCAATATGATTCTCTGAGAATCATTTTTAGAGACAGGAGAGAAGGTTTTATGGTAATCAATGCATTCTTTCTGAGTGAATCCCTTTACAACTAGTCTAGCTTTATGTCTCCCAATATTATCCTTCGAGTTACGTTTGTTTTTAAATACCCATTTAGAATCAATTGCCTTAAAGCCCGTTGGTAATTAAATGAGATCTCAGACATCATTGTCACTCATGGACTTCATCTCATCTTTCATAGCATCTACCTATTTAAGAGAATCATTTCGTTTATGGCTTGTGAAAAGGTTAATGGCTCATTTTTTATTCTAATATCGAACTCTAATTCTTAGAGATATACTATATAGTCATCCGGAATAGCCGACCTCCTAACCCTTTGAAGTCTTCCTTGAATTTTCGGTTGAGAAACATTCATAGTATTATCAATGGTAACTACATCATGAAGTGATACACCTTCAATAGTTTGTTGTTCCATAGGATCACTTTCATTACTTACTTGTGGGACAACATTATCATGATGAATATGTACATCTTCTATAGTTTATTGTTCCAGAAGATCATTATGAACAGTATTCCATAGAACAACAATATTATTACAATGTACAAAAATTGGTAGAAACATTCAATGTTCTTCAAATATCACATTATGTGGTTTCTCACTCCCACTAATGTTACCATCCTCTAAGAATCTAGTAGTTTGAGTTTTCGTAATTTTGGTACTATGTGTAGGTGCATAAAACCTGTAACCCTTTGACCACTGGCAATAACCAATAAAACAATAACTTATGGTTTTAGGGTCAAGTTTTCTTTTATGTGGATTGTACAATTTAGCTTCAGCAAGACAACCCCATATATGTAAATGCCATAAAGTAGGTTTCCTTTCATTCTATAACTCGTAAGGAGTTTTAGGAACTGACTTACTAGGAACCCAGTTCAAGATATTATAGGCACCCAATTTTGTCACCCTCCTCTGGCTATGATGAGATATGGATCTTGGATACAACTTCTGACTTTCGATCAATAGAGATGATGATTGACTAAGAAAACCCAAAAACATCCCTTACCTACAAAACCCTGGAAACCCCAAGCGAGAAAGAAACGGGTCCAATTTTAACTTTTTATATATGGAGAATCCGATCATGATGACCATACAGATGAATAGTACTTAAAAATATGATTTTGATGATATATGGTACGTGAAAATCGAACCGTTGGATCTCCCGTAATCGTCACCAAAAAATCACATTTTTTACCCGCGTAGACAGTCAACAGGCCAGCCGGCATACGTGCTATACACATTGGCCAACCAGCTAGCAGCCCCACATACAGCCCTATGCGTGCCCTTATATGCTACCTCGTGTGCCCCCACGTGGAGTCCTGTATGCCCCCGTGTGCCCCCACGTGCTGTCCTGTATGCCCCCGTGCGCCCCCACGTGCTGCCTTGCATGCCCCCGTGTGTTGCCCAGCGTGACCCTTATTGCACACCTGTGCACGTGCATGCCAACCTTTGAACCATGCTTGCCCAGCCCTTACACCATGCCTGCCCAGCCTTTGCACCATTACTCGCACACCCTTGCACCATGCATGCCCACCCGTGCACCCATGCCTATCATGCCCCATGCACCTCGACCTAACCTTGTGGGCTGCCATCAATGGTAGGGATTTGTGTTCTATTAGCTCAGTGGGTGAAGATATTTTCTCCACTTGTGCATATGCACTACTCCGCTACTGTACCCTACACTGCAACCTCCAACTAGTCCAAAAACCCACTTTTTGCCTCCATTGGTTAAAAAAATTCTCTCTCCTCCCTATTGGCCTGAAAATCCTATAAATACCCCCTCCTTTGGATTTGAGACATCAACATCACAACCCCACAACCACCCTTAGAGAGAGAAGTTTTACCGTCTCTCCTCCTCCCCTCCTGTGATACCCTACTTTCTAAACCCGATCTAATTAACCGCATTGACTTGGTTTGATCATATAAGGGCTAAACCAGAGAGAACCGACATAGGTACCATATGGAATATGGTAGTAAGGGTGACCTTGAACTCGGGTTGGTTTGATATGACTGAGCGGGTACCAAGTGTGATACGTGTGCCCAAGCCTTGCACTTGCATGCACCACGAGGCCATGTTTACAAAAAATAAAGGTACTTACTAGTATTTGTGGGTGCCAACATAATCTAACATTACGTGGGATTTTATTCCCATTGAAGCCCACCTGAGATGCACCCACCTGAGATATATCCACCTGAGATATACCCACCTGAGATTTAGCCCACCTGAGATTTAGCCCACCTGGGATTTAGAAAATATTTTATGGGGCCCAGGTATAAAAAGAGAGACGTTAATTATCTTTTCCCTCATTAATGTTAGTTGGTCAGTGGGAGAGTAAAGAGGAGAGAGAAAGAAGAAGAAAGGAAAAACGGAAAAAGAAGAAAGAAGAAGAAGTGAAAATTGACTATAGAGCTTCACTAGAGCTAGGACTTGGTATTTTGAGCCCAGATTAATGATGAGCTCACTGAGGTCTTCGGATTGAGGTATGAATTGCATACATTCCAAAGATTCTTTGGAAAACACCTTTCTTAAACCCTCTTTTGTATTTTTGGGAAAGAACCCACTTGGATCTTGCTAATCTTACTTGTATAATCAAATCTAAGGTCTAAATGAAGGTGTGTAAGTGTTGATGAAGATGTAGTATATTTAGAGGTTCTTGAGCAAAAGAAGTGAAATTTGGGGTTTCATTAGTGTTCTTGACAAAGAGGTAAGAACTTTCCTTTTTCTTTTAATTTGATCTTAGTTCTAGGTTAAGGGTACATGCTTGGACTTTAGATAAGTGATTTGAGTCATTAGATTGTCCCCAAACAAGTTCCCTAAGCTGGAAGAAAGTCGGGAATGATGTTGGAAAATTTTTTTTACAGACTGGGGGGTATTTTTGCCCCACTTGTCTTTTGGTTTTAGCCCACTTGAGTTCCTAGAACTCAATTTCTAGGCTCTGGAGTAACTGCCTGGCTAAAACCGATGGGTCGGTCTTCTGGTTTTAGCCCACCTGAGTTCCCAGAACCCAGTTTCTGGGCTCTGGTATAACCGGCAGGCTGAAACCGACAGGATACATAGCCCATCGGTTTTTGACTCTGGCCCACCTGTCTTTTCAGAATTCCCAGAATTGGTCCAAATTTGATGGGTAACCCCTATTTATGATTCTAATCTGATTTTAGTGTTCAAACATATTGTTTTTGACCCCAAAATAGTGAAATGATAAACCATTATATTTATGATAGGTTACACTCAATATATGCGAACCCACACATCGGATCTTTTTTGTACCGGGTACAAACACCGTGTACATATACAAGTAAGTGGGGAGTGGACCCTAATTAAATTTCAAAATGTTATACATCATTTAACATGTGTTAGCCTAGCTATGTCATTATATCACTTGTGTATAGACTAGACATCACATATACCATATCACGCATTGTATGTGCATTTACATAATATGCTATGCTTTGCTTTATGATGAATATCCTTTATGTCTTGATGTATGCGATGGAAGAATTTCATTTGAACATGATGTATATGCTAGATTAGATGCCGTAGTCGGTTTGGAAACTAATGCATAGTGACTCATGGTATAGGAAACGGCGCCATTGTGTAATCGTACTATGCTCATGTAGAGGCATGTGGCTAGGATGTGATTTACCCTTGTGCTACGACCCTTCCCAATAGGGGTTTATGTGTTGGGGGATCATTGGGGGGAAGCATTGGGTTACAGATGTCAAACTCCTGCAGTGGTTAGAAGCACGTACGGCTGATTGCTAGGACAATCGATAACCCTGATAGTATATTCAGAGGGCCAATCGTATTGCTTTTATTTTGGGTGGAGTCACTCATTTACTTTTTGTCATTTAAATTTATCGAGAGTCAGCTTGCATTTTAAATTTTGGTACCAACGGTGGACCTTCTTCAACAACCCTATGGGTGTATCACGGGATGGTGTTTGTAGCTCATACCCGGGGCATACGTGCACTGTGGTTGTGAGTAGCACATAACCTATGACCTAGTAATGTTGTTAGGCTATTAGGGTTTAAAATGAATAGCATATAGGTTCATTTGTGTTGTGACTATTTGTGTGGTTTTGTTTGTATGGTCTTCCTTTCCACTTACTAGGTTAGTGAGCTCATTCCACGTGCACAACTCTTTTTAGGTCATTTTACAGGTTACCCGCCTGGTGATCAAGAGCTGGGTCCCATTGTGAAGTTTCCATCTAAAGACTAGTGGGTCCCTGACGAGTTTGAGCACGGTGCCGATTACTTGTGCGAGGATTGTGCTGCATGGCAACTATGACTCCTCAGTGATTCTTTTTTATTCTTTTTGATGTATTCCCTTTTGTTACTTAATGCTTAAATTGTTATATTTTTGTATATATATCATGCCTTCGGGCTTAAATGTATAAAACTTTTATAACTCAATTTAGGTATCAAGTATTTGGGAAACAATTACATATATTATTATGAACAGGTCTTCCACTGAAAACACAGGTCTGATCTTTGTTTAGTAGTTGTATGATGTATTACAGTTATTGCATTATTGATCCCGATAGGTTTGTGAGTTAACCGGAGTTAACTCGGTCACCGGCTCAGTTCTATGAGAGTGGGGTGTGACACCTCACCCTTTGAGTTTCTTCGGGTCTTCGAAGTGTTCTTCGGGATTTGAAGATTTTCAATCTAAGTTTTTAGCTAAATCCATTTTTTGCCAAAATAGTATTTTTTTAGCTTCCCTCCTTTGAGTGTTCTTGGTTTTTACCAAAAGTAGAAATCCCTCCCCTCTTGAGGTTCTTTGGGTCTGCGAAAAGATCTTTGTTAAGATTTTGAGCTATGTTCAGATCTTCAAAGTGTTCTTTGGGGCTTTGGGGATCTTTAATCTATTTTTAGGTCAATCTATTTATTTCTAAAAATAGTTGTTCCTAGTGGAAGCTCTACCCGAGTGCCCTTGAAATCTTTCAAAAAATAACCATTCCCAGCGGAATCTCTGTCGGAGTACCACCTCAGCCTAGCCCTCCCATAGCCTATCCCCAATAGAAGTTTTATTAAATGCCACCTCATCCTAAGCCTAGAAATAGCCTTCCCTAGCCAAAGCCCTATCTGAATCCAAATCCGAAAATAGCTTTCCCTAGCCGAAGCTCTGTCCGAATTCAAATCCGAAAGTAACCATTCCTAACCAGAACTGTGCCCGAATATTATCATAGTTAGAATCTCTCAAGAAAGGAAGTTGGAGGTCAAGACCATTTTTCTCTAAGCTAGGAGAATCCATAAACCAGTTCATACTAGCATCAACCAGGGGATCCAACCCTCTTGACTTGAAACAGGGGTCAAGCTCAGGTATAGTTTCTTACCTAAATTAATACAATGTAGAATTTATATAGACCTTGGTTTAGTGTACATAGTTATTTAAATTTAGTCAATGTACATATGTATGATAACTTAGCTGTGTATGCAAAATAGGAATAATTATGGAAAATGTTCGCTCTGAAGCATCTAGTAGGAAGACCGATTGAACTGGGTAGATTGGGTGCTTAACACCTTCCCAACTCTACAACCTGACACTTACCCTAAATCTATGGACCAGACCAACTTTTAGGCCCTCTTCTTAGGAATTGGGCCCACCCGTGGGTCCTAGGCTCATAATCATAGGTGGCGACTCCTTGCATGATCCTGATCCTGATCCCCATATTAGACCATCATCAAATCCCCATCTCAAATGACGAACTTTACACTCTTGCAAAATAGGCCTCCACGTATCTTTGAGCGATGGTACAGTGGTGCGGGGCCTACAAGCAAAGCACACACAACACACCCCTCCCTCATGAAAGAGAAAGAGAGGAGAGAGGATGGGATGCAAGTCATTTTCCCCCCAAAAGGGGAAGAGAACCTATCATCTTCCGGCTACTACCCTCACAGTGGCGACTCCACTGGGTATAAATGTCAAGCTTCAGGCTTTAGATACTACCATTAAATGCAAGAACATTTTTCACCACATCTATTTGAAAACATGTTTGGCTAACCCCATGTTTGTAATTATATTTGCTAACCACATTATGCATCGTGCTCGAAGTGAAATTATTTGGCAAGGGACTCCCTTTCATGTTTGCACCCTCGGGGGGGGGGGTCAGTGCATATCATGGAGAGTACTCTAAGAGCAAATGATAGCCACTTCCTGTACAAGGGTGTGGGGTATTGTTAAATGGCAAGAATGTTCGTATTTGTGCCAGCACCCTTGGGGAGGTCCGTGCACTTTATGATGTTCTTAGATCGAATAATGATATTCTCGCATTACACTTTTGCACACAATCACTCACGGTTTCACAACCCTGTGGCTAGTTGCTTAACCTTGTGTGTAATCATAAGTAATGGATAAGGAAGTCACCCCTTTGATCTCCTAGCCACAGGTAAATCAAAAAGATCATGTACCTTGCATATATAGATCCTGTCAAGGAAGCCTTTTTGGTCCTATTGCATCCATTGCATACTCGCATCATATAAAAAATAGATAGAGAACGCTAGGAATGCCACAAGCTGATTTGTAGAATTTGTTTGTGGTCTTGAAAAGGAATATTCATATGATATGATCTGGTCATAAAAAAATGTTCTCCTAAGTGGGTTTCGGATAAAAGGTGTCCTTCCTCCTTATAAATGAAATATGGCTGATTTGGCATACGTGATCCAGGCTGACTTTTATTCAAGTCCCACAAAATGCCGAATTATCTAAAAGACTCGAGGAAACTAAGAGGAAGGTCACCTAGTGGGATAAGATTAAGGAAAGCATGACTTTATTGACAAAGAATACATTAATAGGGATGTTTTGGTCAAGCCATTTTTATGTACCTCCCACTTATGGCATTGAGTAGACTAGGGGCATCAACCCCTATCCACTCCCTACCATTAAGTGGACTAACTTTGTATGGATCATTGGTTGTTAATCTAGTGAATGTGTGAATAAGGGGTTGGGAATTCAAGAATCCTAAAATAAACCATTTTTTGTTTAGGCACAATTCCACATCTCAAGTATTCTTCGTGGTCCATTTGGACATGTCAGGGTAATCGGTTGACTTGCCTAAGTCCAGTGTTACCCCCATCATCTCTCTAAGGTTGTCTATCACCAAGTGATTACAACCTAGTTAGAGTGGATCCAAACAACCTTGAATCACCTAAGTAAGCATGGGTCCATCCCGTAGAGACCTTGCAAATAGATATGGTTGGAGTCAAGAGAGGAATAGCCTAGATATTGCATGCACTACAAAACTCTCCCAAGGCTGAACCAACACAAGCTACTGGAGAGTTGGATCAGAAAGGACCTACGGATCATTATAGGAACTCTTCCCGAGTTGACTTAGGAGAACCAGAGCAAGTTAGGCTAACTGGTCAGAGAGGAGTCTCACCTACCCGTCCAAATGGTCAATGAGGAACCTACTCTAGGGTCTCTCCTCCTAGGGTAGTGATTGAAGATAAGGAAGAGGAGTTCGCAGCACATATCTGGATGGAACCTCCAAAAATGAAGAGAGAAAGAAAAGTCAGAGAGCAGTTAGAAAACTTGAAAAATATGCTTCGAACGGGAAAGAGTTCGAAAAACCAAATAGTGGATTCAGATGAAATGAGTTTTTTTTCTGGGGCTAGAATTCTTGAGAAGTTCAAGTGGCAGACCGATAGGTTTGATGGGTTAAGGGACCCCAAGACTCACCTCAAAGTCTTCCTCAGCATTGCCAAATCATGGTAACTTGTTGACAACTAGATGGGGCAAGCCTTCATGTTAACCCTATTTCGACCTACACTAAGATGGCTTACACAGTTAGAGACCGCCTAACTGGACAATAGTGGTGAAAGCCTTCACCAAGCAGTACTCATATAATACTAAAGTGGATGTGAAATGTTGAGAGCTTAAGACATTGAGACAATAGCTTAGAGAAGGATTCACCGCCTTCTTAATGAGGTTTAGGGATAAGGCCACCAAAATGGCAGACTGGCCTTCGGAAGCAGAGCAGGTGGAGATGTTGATTGAGAACTTATCAAAGCCTTATTATGATGTCCTCTACTACCAACATCTACAAACTTTTGATGCCCTGATAGCCACTATTACACATATGGAAAACAGAATTCTGAGAAAGGCCTAATATCAAGGTCATCCTAAGATGCAAGCAAGAACACTAGAGTTGGACGGGGAAAGGGCCCCAAAACTAATGTGGTAGGTGCAGTCCAATAGTCAGTCTCACTTATCACCTCTTTATAGCCATTTGTGATATAAGCATATGCACCCTCCCATAAGGCCCCTTGTCCAAGAAGGCAGTTTTTTGATTTAGGAATGCCCTTAACGACAGTATATGAGAAGTTAAAGAAACAAGGATTGCTAGGGACAGTGGCTCTAAGAGTAATCAGCAACCCTTCTTCAAGTTGGTATAGAGACCAAGAGTATTGTGCTTACCATACTCAGAAGGGGCACACCACTGAAAGATGCATAGGTCTCCAACATACGATTCAGGATTTGGTTGACAATGGGACCATTTAAGTCAATGTCAAGCAACCTCCCAATGTCAACACCAATCCACTACCCGATCATATGAATAATCTAGATGGAGAAGCCATAGAGAGTGATCCCACTCAATTCATTATACCTAGAGATCGGAAGAATCACATGAATGTCTGCACTTACAGGAAAATCATGAGTCAAAGGGTTAGAGCTATGAGAACTCCCAAAAGAAGAGAGCCATTAGAAGAAGAATCAAAAGATCAAACTCCCACCGTTCGTCCTTCCTCATCAACAGAAGAATCCACTTTACCACATTACCACATTACCAACCTCCACCGTATCATCAACCTTCACCACATTATCAAGGAAAAAGAATTTCCTCATCTTATCACCCGCAATCTTCATATCCTACCTCTCACATTATATCACCTTCATACCACCCCACCTCATATCCCTCATCACCCTTATACCAATCCCATTCTTAAGGTTCGGTATACAACCCAAAAGAAGGATGGATGGATGGGCACAATTGGAAGGATATGCTTGTACTACCAGATTCCTCAAAGATGACCTCATCAATAGGATCAGTGAATGCTTTAGAAGAATGGAAAGAGGGTGATCCCACTTCTCTAATTCATCTCACTATATCTTCAAGGGACAATCTGAAATAACCTAGAGGGGGGGTGAATAGGTTATACTAGTGGAAATTAACTCTTTTCAATGTATAGGTCCCAAGTGTGATTGTAAGTTAAACACGATGCGGAATAAATAAAATAGGCACAACCACACAACACAAGATTTATAGTGGTTCGACTCAATCTGAGTCTAGTCCACTCCCTACAAGAATCCTCTTGTAAGGTATTCCACTAGTTCTCCCTTTCAGTACGATAGGTAGGGAAGAAAACCTTTACAATCTTTTTCATGGATAAGAGTATCCTTACAAATCTCCTTTACAGGCAGAGAGGCGCCTTTACAATCTCCTTTGCAGGTAGAGATGCACCTTACAATCTCCTTTAAGGTAGAGAGGCACCTTACACTCTTTTAAGGATAAGAGGATCCTTACAATCTCTTAAGGATGAGAGGGTCCTTACACAAGCCTAAGTACAGTCTAGACTTAATGTAAAATAGAAAATGGAGAAGTGGAATAAAAGAGAATTACCTCCGGTGTAGTGCAAATGAAATATGCAATAATGATAGAATGAATGCACCTTTTGAAGTCTTCTTGATGCTTGTAATGTAAATGCCAAGATGTAGATGAAGACTTGTAGATGGTCTTGAGTTCCTCTTGAATGTAAAATGAAGAACTTGAACTCAAGAGATGGTGTAGACCAATTCTCACTTCTAATGCTCAAATAATACTTCTCTAAAGTTGGGATTTATTGTTAATTAATGAGTAGTATTAGAGGTATTTATAGGTGAGCTTAGTGAAGCATTTTAGGTAGGAAATCAGGCTCTAACGGATGTATTCTGGGACCACCGATCGACCGCCATCGGTAGCCGGTCGATCGCCAAGAGCCGTTGAGGTAAAATATAGCCGTTGGGGCACTTTCAGGCAGTCACCGATCGATTGGAACTTTCAACCGAATGATTGCCTATGGTCTCGGACAGTTCCGATTGACCGGGGCTTCCAGCCGGTCGACCGCCAACATGACATACTCTGTTTTGACAGAATGTTGTTATACTGACCATCCGTCAGTGTTTTGATCATAACTTTTTGATATCACCTTAGAATGACATAAAATCAGTTGCGTTGAAACCGTGACTCGATTTCCTATAACTTATATGAAGGTTTTATCTCTTGATACCAATTCTAAGATTATCCCAAATATCCTTAAGTCAGGTTAATATGGTTTTCACAGAATTTCACTAGAACACATTTTTCCTAATATGTTCCTTACCACTTAGAGACTCTCCATACTTGGTCAAGGTATGCTCTGTGGTCATTCTAGTATGATGCAATGCACATGCATGTGGTGAGTGCATATATATATATGTGAAAATTACAAATTATATTAAAAATGACCAATCTATCCTAGTGGTCTTCTTCTTCACTTGAACCTTCCACTCTTTGGCACTTTATCTTCTTTTCTTCTTGTTTGCACTTCCATGTCTTTAAGCTTCATGTCTTGACATCTTGAAGCTTAAATTCTTATGATATCTTCTTCAAGCATTGATGCCAACTTGTTGATACTCTTCATTTGGTGACTTCAATCTTTATTTCTTCGTTTCATTCACCAAATTCGATCTTTGATATGAAGTCTCTACAAAACAATACTTAAAGGAAAATTGTGACATACCTTCATATGTTTGTTATCATCAAAACCAACTATACGAGTGTGGACATATCCCTAACACAATCCAGAGATAATTGAAGAGATTACAGAGGATCTTTTAAGAGCAGTAACCACATTTGCCATAGGGGAGAAAATTAAAAAGTACACCTCCCTAATCTATATAGGGAGTGACACAGAGGATGATGAATCAAATAAAGAATCAAGTGAGGGAGCAATCAGAAAAGATGATGAAAATGAGAGTGAAGATGAGAAAGATGAAGATGACTCTGATTCTCAAGATGATGATGAGTACCCAGATTGGGATGACTACTAGGGGCCTTGGCACAATGATGATATTGACGAATCAAGGTACTACTCACCGAGAGATTCAAGAGGATATTTAGTGTATGCAATTGGTGAAGATGACCCAATGATTGATCCCACAGATGTTATTCAACCGGCACTCACAATTCAAATGGAAGAGGGAGATCCGGCATCAGATTCAAAAGGCAGTGAAGAGTATGTGATCACTATTGAAGGTGAAGAGAATCCTATAGCAGAACACATGGCTCATGTCTATAATCGTTTGGTTGACATCAAACTCGAGGTCGATGGAATTGACCAATTGTTAGGAGAAGTAACCATTAGTGAACAATGCTACACTGAGCAGTTGATAGTCCTAAAGAAAACAGGGGACATTCCACACTTGCAAAAATGATAGATATAGTAGTTGCACGACTTTTCAATGCAGTCAAGATGGTACGAGCCATGGTTGTTGACATTTGTGGAGGACCTCGACCTCCCACCCCAAGTAGTGAAGTGGAATCTGAGGAAAAAGATGATCCTATGGTAGGAATAATTACTATAACTAACAGTGATGATGAAAGTTGCTATCCCATAGAAATCATCATAAAGAAACCTATCAGTTTGATGGAGACTCAAAGTGAAAAAGACTACAAGGGCAAGGCCTTAGCAGTAGAACAGTCAAAGGATAATGAGGCCGAAACTAGTGGCATGAAAAGAGAACTAGAGAATCCAGTCCTGGCTCAACTCAAGAAGTCTTAGGCTAATATCTCAATATGGGGATTGCTGATGGCCTCCCCCACACACCTTGTAGCAGTCTTGAAGTCTCTCACCAATGTGTAGGTGCTGATTAAGATAAATCTGACACATCTCACACACATAGTAGGGGCAACATATGCGGTACAATCCTTGATATTCTCAAATTCAAAGCTCCCCAAAGGATCCCAGCACAATAGAGCTCTCCACATCATTGTAGAATGTCTTGACAAAGTGGTTACCTAGGTGCTCGTTGACAACAATTCTGCCTTGAATGTTCTGCCCTTGAGATCGGTAAAGAGAATGGCATCAACCCGGAAGAAATGAGGCTGACTACCCAAACCATACGGGCATATGACAGTACCAAGAGTAAAATCCTTGGCATCCTCACCCTTACTATAAAGATTGGTATGGTGAAGTTTGATATTGATTTCCAAGTCATTGATATACCGACATCTTTCAACATGCTCTTGGGAAGGCCTTGGTTGCATCATACAAAGGCAGTGTCTTCTAGTCTCCATCAAAAGATGAAGTTCATTCATAAAGAAAAAGGTGATTACAGTAGTCGGAGATCCTAAGGTGGTTAATACCTTAGCCAATATTGAAAATGGAGAAGAACAAGACTAGGAAGTTCAACTAAGTGGTTTTGAATTAGAAACAACTTGTGCAGCCATTGCCGAAGAAGTCCCAAAGGATGAAATCTCGGCTAACTATGAAGCCATCTGGAGTTCACCAATGAATCAGATGATGAAGAATATACAATATTTCCTAGCGTGGGACTAGAAAAATATCATCAAGGAGTTCCAAAGCAGCCTAGTTTAGCAGCAAACAAAGGAAAGAGTGGTCTCGGGTACACTCCTACCACCACCAATGGGCAAAAATTATTGAGGGTGGCTAGGAATATCTGTCTTTTACTACCCTACTCTCAATGGATATTTTGTAAGGGAAGGAGAGGATTTCCCTTTCTACAAAAATGTGGAGCCATGGTTCGATGAAACTGTCGTAAAGATGCAGCCGAGATTTAAATTATTCTTCCAAGATGAGTTCGATTGGGTGACTCATGAGGTAGAACAATAGAAAATTCTAATCAAAGAAAGTGATTAAGACAGTTCCATCACCGGGATAGCAAAAATTACACTGATTGAGAATGGGTCTTCATCTAGTAACCCTACAACATTGATCCAATCAAAGGAGGCACTAAGTCCTCGAGTCCTCTTGAAAAGAGAATGGGAAAAGAAGATAAGGCTCACCTAGAGTCTACAGCTTCCCACTGATTTGAAAAGCTAAAGCTACATTTGCTTCCTCCTACAAAAGCCACGAGCCCAAGAGCCATATGAGCTCAAGCCTCGTCCTTTCAGAGGAAGAAGTGCATATGGAAAGCAAAGAAGAGCACAAAGAATGATGGTTTGCATGTACTGTGCCCAAATCAATTGCAACAGGAAGGTCCATGAAGGTGGTCAAAGATGTGATCGAGGCACCGAGATGGCATTCCTCAATAGGCTTGAAAAGATGGACTTTATAGAAAGAGGATTGAACAATCTCCACCAATCTTCACCCTTCAAGAAGTTCGGCTTCCAAGAGCACGAGGTTTATAAACTGGTATTTGTGAAGAATCAGATACCTATCTAGAAGAACCATTGCACCATTGAAGAAATAGCAATGACTTTCTTAGTAGGGGAAGAGAGACCTTTGCCACATCTCATCCATCAAGCCACTGAACCACTCTTGAATTGGACTAGCATTGGAAAAGACTTCAAGATTACTCATGCTATCGGGTCAACCAACCTGAATACCACTGACAAAAGCATCAAGCTAGTTATCAAGTCTATAGTTGAGTCTGTTGTTTATGATTTCATGTCGGCCTCTCCTCTCGAGGAAAGCCTAGAGTCCGTGAATGTCGAGTCTTTTACTCCTTTAATGAATAAAATTTCTGATTCTGAGTATGACTTGCCTCCTTTTTCTGATGATGATCTTAATAAATATCACGAGTTAATAAAACAATGCAAACCAAAGAAATCCCAACCTATCCGTGAGGATACTCAGGTTATTAATCTAGGAACTGATCAATGCCTTCGACAGGTAAAAATTGGTGCTAACCTTGAGGATGAAGAAGTAGAAAAGATAATTAGTTTTCTGAAGGAATTCGTCGAGGTCTTTGCTTGGTCTTATGAGGATATGCCCGGTATCAATCCCGACATCGTGCAACATCGATTATCAACCTATCTTAGGGTAAAACAGTAACGTAGAAGCTTCGAAGAATGTGGGTAGAATGGAGTGAAAATATTAGAGAAGAAGTTGTGAAGCAGTGGAATGCATGATTTCTACAAGTGGTAAAATACCCCCAATGGCTGGCCAACATTATACCAGTGCTGAAGAAAGATGGCAAGGTACGAATGTGTGTGGACTTCTGGGATCTTGACAAGGTAAGCCCTAAAGATGACTTCCCATTACCTCACATTGATATATTGGTAGACAACACAACAGGGTATGCCTTGTTATCTTTTATGGATGGATTCTCAGGATACAATCAAATAAGCATGCACCCAGAGGATCAGGAGAAGACAACCTTCACCACTAGGACCTATTGTTACAAGGTGATGCCCTCTGGACTAAAGAACGCCGGGGCACCTTATCCGAGAGCAACTATGGCCATATTGCATGACATGATGAAAAAAGATGTGGAAGTGTATGTGGATGATATGATACTAAAGTCAAAAGATCGATAGGAGCATATTCCCACACTAAGGTGATTCTTTAAAAGGATTAAGAAGTATCAGCTAAAGTTGAATCCTCAGAAGTATGTATTCGGGGCAATAGTAGGAAAATTGTTGGGTTTCTTAGTGAGTGAAAGAGGCATTGAAGTCGACCCTGTCAAGATCAAGGCAATTTAGGAGATGCCCACACCTCGGACTGAGAAGCAAATACGAGAATTTTTGGGTCGCATCCAGTATATCAACAGATTTGTAGCTCAGTTGACTAAATCTGTGAATCAATTTTCAAGCTACTGAAGAAGGATCAACCCACAGAATGGAATGACCAATGCCAATAAACTTTTGACAAGATCAAAGGATACCTCATGAACCCACCAGTATTGACACCACCAGTGGAAGGATAGCCCCTTCTGTTGTACTTATCAGTGGGAGAATATTCCATGGGCTCATTGCTAGCATAAAAAGAGAAAGAAAAGGGGGCAGAGCATGCGATATATTACCTCAATAAGAAATTCTTGGAGTATGAGACTCGGTACACATCTTTGGAAAGAACTTGTGCTGCATTGATTTGGGCAACAAAATGTTACGAAACTACATGGTAGTTTATCCAGTACATTTAATCTTTAGAATGGATCCAATCAAATACCTCTTTGAGAAACCAGCCCTAACAGGAAGGATGGCCTGTTGGTTACTTTTACTATTAGAGTTTGATATCAACTATGTTACCTAGAAATCTATCAAGAGGCAAGTTATAGCCGATCATTTGGCTACCCACCCTACAAAGGATGAAAGAGCTTTGAATGATGCCTTTCCCGATGAAGAGATCACAGAAATAGAAGAATAAGACACAGCTAATGAATGATAATTGTTCTTTGATGGAGTAGCTAACCAAAAGGGGTGTGGTGCGGGAATATTTCTTGTCACTCCTGACGACCTTTATTTGCCTTTATCATTCTGCCTCAATTTCCCCTGTACCAACAATATTACCGACTATGAAGCTTGTTCTTCCGAACTAGAAACGGCCTTGACTATTGGGGTGAAAATGATCAAAGTGTATGGAGATTCATCCATTGTCATTTGTTAAACATAAGGAAAGTGGAAGACTAGAGATGAAAAGTTGAAGCCGTACCAAGAACATTTGGAAGAGGTGATTGAACACTTTGAGAAGATCCCGTTCGAATACTTCTAGAGAGATAACAACAGGTTTGCTGATGCCTTTACAACCTTGGCTTCCATGGTAAAATGCAACCCTATGGCTAGGGTCCGATAATTCTTGGTGGAACAAAGAAGCAAGGCCATTTATCATAATTTGGTGAACCTTCTCACTGTGGATGGTCGGTCTTGGTTTGCTCACATAGTGGATTTTATCAGAGAAAGAAAATACCCGAGTGAAGCAACTGACAGAGAAAAGAAATTTCTAAGGAGATATGCCACCTAATTTATCCTCCAGGAAGATTTGTTGTACAAAAGATCCTATGACGGAATACAGTTTCCGTGTGTGGATGAAGAACAGGCTACAACCGTTATGGAGAAAATTCATTAAGGTCTCTGTGGACCCCACATGAATGCCAAGATGTTATCTAAGAAGATCCTCATGCTAGGATATTACTAGAACACAATAGAAGCGGATTGTGTGGACTTTGTCAAGAAATGCCACAAGTATCAGATATTTTTCAACATCATACATAGTCCGTCAACAGAGTTACATTTGCTCAGTTCACCTTGGCCACTCTCCACTTGGGGCATCGATATCATTGGGAAGATCAACCCCAAAGCGTCCAATGGTCACGAGTTCATCTTGGTAGCCATTGATTATTTCATCAAGTGGGTAGAAGCTCAGTCATAGGCAGTCCTCACGTT
Organism: Macadamia integrifolia; assembly: GCF_013358625.1. Classification (NCBI taxonomy): domain Eukaryota; kingdom Viridiplantae; phylum Streptophyta; class Magnoliopsida; order Proteales; family Proteaceae; genus Macadamia; species Macadamia integrifolia. The sequence goes on from NC_056557.1 coordinate 15,945,636, forward strand.
TGCTAAGGTAGCCAAATACATTCAAGAAAATATCATTTCCTGATATGGAGTACCTCAAGAATTGATATTAGATCAGAGATCCCATTTCTGGGGCAAGAGCGACAAAATCTGTCAAAGTTCGGTATCAAAAGGCATCACTCTACCACTTACAGGCCGTAGACCAATGGGGTAGTGAAAGCAGCCAACAAAAACATCAAGTTCATCCTGCAGAAAATGGCGAACACACACAAGGATTGGGTTGATAAGTTACCCCTTACCTTATGGGCATATCAGACTTCTGTACGATCCCCAATGAGGGCAACCCCTTTCTCTTTGGTGTATAGGGTTGAGGCAATTCTACCCATGGAAATCCTAGTACTATCCCTAAGGGTGCTTCTTGATAGTCAGCTACCTGAAGGAGAGTGGGTGAAGGCCAGACATGACGAGCTCAATTTTCTTGATGAAAGGCATATGAAAGCCATGGATAATCTAAACAAATATTAACTAAGAATGGCTAGGGCCTTTGACAAGAATGTGAAGCCTTGCCATATAGAGGAGGGTAAACTTGTTCTTCGAGAACAAAGAGCCCCAATTTATGACCAAAGAGAAAAATTCAGGCCCAACTGGAGTGGCCCATTTACTGTTAAAGAGATTTTACTAGGCAAAGCTATGAAACTCATAGACCACAATGGAAAATAAATACCCGGATTGGTCAATATGGATCAACTCAAGAAATATTATGTCTAAAAGGGTGAACAACCCGAACTACATTAGACTTGATTCCTCTCGAGGGATATGTAGGCAACTTGACATGTGCAAGTGTGATCTCAACCATCTTAAGAGAATAAATTGGTTCCTAAATTAATAATCAAGGTATCTTAAAAGATCATCATAGTTTGTGTCCCCAAAGAATCGTCATTTGGCATACAAGGTCATTAGGTATCTGTTCTTCACCTATTGGTCCATTAAATTCTTATCCAGGATTCTATTCCCCATGAATAACCATTTAGCATGCAAGGCCATTAGATATCTGTCATTCACCTATGGTCTGTCAAACTCTTATCTAGGATTCCATCCCCTAAAAAAAAATCACCACCCAACACCAGTTTATCAAGGCTAGTTTATTCCCCATCCTTGATCAGTCAAGATAAAAAGAGAGCTTGATGCAACAGTGGTATAGGCTTGCTTGAGTCATTAGCTAATAAGTAATGCTTTGATAAATCATCATATTTCTTTTGTTTGTGATGGTTTTAGGAAAATTCATGAGCTCATTGGATGAGACATTGAAGAAATGGACCTTAGACATGAACATGAGGGTGCCAGGATTACTAGAATCCATGAATGTGTCATTTTTTGATCGGATCGGGTGTGTGAAATTACATCACCTATTACTCTGATAGGTGCCTCAACACTGGGATGTCAATCTGCATGTATTTCGGTTTGGATTAATAGAGATTTACCTAACTCTCGAAGAATTTTGAGTTTGTATGTTATCTCTATCCAAAGGTAGGTTATTCCAACCATATTTGAAGAAAGATTATTTAAAGGAAATTTAGGACTTCTTCTGATGGAAAGAAAAGGAAGTGAAGCAATTTATCAGGTATGGGAAGATTGACATTCTGAAGGTGGCCCAGATCTTTGCCTAATATCTATCAATGGAAGGAATCCATCAGCAGAGATCATAGGATGCTTATTTACTTTGCATGATAGATCGTTATATTCTCCGAACTCCCGAGCATGGTGCACCGTCCGTTCTGATTGAGGTGGTAAAATAGTTGAAGAAAGGAGGTGACATCATCCCTATGATTCTTGCAGAAACATTCAAGGGATTTGATGACATGAGCCATGGCCATAGATTCAGATTAGATCATTATGAAGGGAGTCCTGCTATTTTTCAAATTTGGCTCCTCGAGAAACTGAAGTTAACTAAGCCATTAAAAGAAGGCCCACTCAGAGCTCTTTGCTACCAAGATAAGAGGGAAGTTCCAAAATTCAATCTTATCACTAATTGGGAGAAGTACCTGTAGAAAAGGATTGTGTGAGATATTGCATGGAGATGCCCAGGGGGCCGCAATAAGATTTTTTGATGAAGACCCCTAGCTACAATTACTTCAGGTTGATGGGATTGACTCACACATCCTTTTATTTGCCTACGTGTATTGACCAATAATATAGGCTCGAGGTGATGGACCCAGAAGAGTTAGTGAACTTTCACCTACCTCAAGAGTTGTCTTCCCACCTTGTTACTTACCTATCCTATCTATGGTAGGAAAATTGTTCCCCTCTCCATGTAATTCACTTGTTAATAGAATGAGGAAGTATTTGGATTTTTATGTTATCTTGATTATTCTAATTATGACTTGAGTTGTGGAATTGATTATGCCTAAGCATTGCAAACCACCAACAAAAACAAAAAGAAAAGATTCTCTTTAAGATAGATTTTCATTCATAAGATGCCAAAATAAACAAGAGGGAAGGGAAAAAGAGAAAGAAAAAATGTGCTTATGTTTACACTTGCAGGAGCTACAAGAACAGGTCCCTAAGAAGCAAAGTCATAATCTGAACCATACTCTGAATCACCCTCATGGAATACCGAGGAACTCGCGAATGATAGTCCAGTTTGCTCCAGACTCTGTATCATATCCTGAATCAGTGCATCCTACTAGGTAATTTCTTGCTGGTACGAGCTGACTTGGCTCTCCAAGGCGATAATCCTTCCATCCTAAGGAATATAGGAGAGGATCAAGAAGAAGAATAATGAAAGAAAAAGGGAAAAAAGAAAAACAAAGAGGTAGAAAATACCTTGGCAATCATCACCTCACATAAGCCATGATGCATCCTCCTGATCTCATAATAGACCTGCGGAGACATCTAAGAAAGAGCATGTCAGCCAAAGGAGGTTGAAATTCAATTGAAAGATGGTCAGATACTCACATAGTCATAAAGAATGGGCAGCCCAAGGGAAGCATCTACATCGGTTCTCCACTCCAGAAGATGAGGGAGGCTAGGATTGGCCATGTTGGCGTAGCACCGTGCAAGGAAGCCACGGAAGGGGATGTTGGCTACTCTAAGAGACCCACCCATACTGGTAGAGGGTCTAGTTTGTGATGGACCGGTAGCACTGACGTGTGACTAAACTGTAGAAAGATCCATATGTCGTATTCTCCCCTGAAAGAACGTCAGTCAAGACCAAAGCAAAAAGAAATTGAAGCATGAAGGAGATACTCAAGGAAGAACAACGTACCACCGGACCATCAGGGCCTAGAGGGGTGCATATGGTCTCCTCCTTCAGGAAGGTTTTATAGTCCCTATCTCGATCAAGGAATGAATCATCCCATACTCCATCTGCCAGACACTCATCCCTTTGAGAAGAACTACTACAACCCTCGAGCTAGATTTCTCCATAAGTCTTTCTTTTCTTTTTTCAGCCATATTTTTTAAAATCACAAAAATCCTAAGAAGTTTCCCAATTTGCACAAAAACCCACAAGCATGTCAAATTCTTCAAATGAGTCCTTCAAGAACTATAAAGATCTTCAAGAGAAAGATGAAGAACTTCAAGGAAAACCTGAAGAACTTCGGAAAAAATTTGAAGAAACCCGCAAAAATGTGAAATGGTTTGGATCTTCGAGATGATTCCAAAAACCCGAACTCACTCACTCACAAATCATTTCCCACTCAGAAAAGTTAGAATGAGGAATAAACAAAGGAGGGGGGACCATTTTATGGGTAACAAATTCATTTTCCAAAAAGAATAAAAAAAAAAAAAATTTGTTTTTTTAGATTCCAATCCCAAGGTGCAAATCAAAGATTCTTACCACCAAATGCCAAGTTCAAAATTATTTTTGTGGTAGTTATAAATTATGACACATGGAAAGTAAAAATCAAAGGGAAGATAAAAATTTATGTGGTAGTTGAAAATTCAAATTCTCATGAAAATGGAAAGTAAAAAATCAAAAAAAAGGTAAAACTCACATTCATGTGGTAGGTGAAAATTATATCATATGAAAGTGGAAGGTAAAAATCAAAGGGAGAGCAAAATTCAAATTCATGTGGTAGGTAAAAATTATATCACATGGAACAGAGGAAAGTAAAAGCCAAAATTTTATTAATGGGTAAAGGAATTTTTCATAGTCAAAATTCAAAATATAAAGCCAAAAAACAAAATTCAAAAGCAAAAAGCAAGATTCCAAATCAAAAGCAAGGAGCAAGATTTCAAATCAAAAAGCAAGAATCAGGATTCTAAATCAAGAGTCAAATTTCATAATTAAAGGGCTTAAACCCAAGTGGCCCAATTTCATTGACCCTGCCTCAGATGACCTCATCTCTTTGTATTGGCTCTGAGTTACCCAATCTCATAGACCAAATCCCTAGGACTGGCGGATGAAAGTCAAGCCTAGGAAGAATATTTTTCATGCACTAACATCTTCTGCAGGGAGGGCTCAAATCTCTGCAAATGATAGATCAATCCCTAAGACTAACAGATGGAAGTCCAACATAGAAAGAACATTTTTTATGCACTAACATCTTCTGCAGGGAGGGCTCAAATCTCTACAAATGATGGATCAATCCCTAGGACTGGCGGATGGAAGTCCAGTCTGGGAAGAACATGTTTAAGTACTAACACCTTTGGTAAGATTAGAAGAGTAGAAAATTTCTTTCCCACAATCAACAGCCCAGGTAAGTCCTCAACTTTAAAGTTGTCACACCCCGTCCACACAGAACTAGATCAGTGACCAAGTTAACTCTAGTTAACCCAAAACCTGCCAAGATCATCTGATACAGTACCTCACCATAGCATACCACATCTAAGATAAGTGTTCAAAAGTTCAGTGGAAGACTTAAATTACCTATAAATATCCCCAATATAATTGATACCCAAATTATAGTATATAGCTAAGTACATATGGGCCCTCAAGCATGATATTTACACAAAAAAATAACAATTTACATATCAAGTACACAAAGTGGAGATCATAAAAAAAAAAATCCTATACGGTGTCATTGCTGCGGTCCTGCAGCACAGCCCTTGTACATGCAATCAGCACTATGCTCATACTCCTCAGGGATCGACCAATCCATAATAGGAAACTCGTCTGTGGGGCTTGACTCTTGATCTTCAGGCGGGTGACCTACAAAACCATCTAAAAGAGGTGTGCACGTGGGGTGAGTTCACTAGCTCAGTAAGTGAGAAGAAAGACCACACAAGCATTCACATCCATATGCACTATATGTAATGCAGTCCATTTTAATCTTATCCACCTAAACAACATTACTAAGTCTTAGGTTATGTGCTACTCACAGCCACAATCCGCGTATGCCCTGGGTACGAGTCACGAACTCTATCTCACAATACACCTATAAGGTTGTTGGAGAAGGTCCACCGTGAATACTCAGAAAAGTAAAGCATGCCGACCACCGGTTCTCAACATAAAATTAAATGATAGAAATGTAAAGGTGTCGACCCCAGTAATTTAAAAGCAGTACGATTAGACCTCTTAAATATACCACTGAGGTTGTCAACTGTCCTAATAACCAGCCGGGCGTATGTCTAACCACCACAGTGACCCAACAACCACGACCACTGCTTCCCCCCAAGTGATAACCTAACACCTCAACCCCTGTTGGGAAGGGTCGCAGCATAGGGAATGATAATCCTAAATTGCATGCTCCTATATGATAAAATACGATTGCATAGTGCCACCGCGTTTCATACCACGGGCCGCCAATGCACTCTTTTCCAAACTGACTATGGCATCTAGTCTAATAATGCATCATGCATAGTAATCCAACCATTCATCACATAAGCACATCAATTATTTAGAATAGAGAATGTAAAGCACAACACACGTATCATAAATCATTTGTTTAGAATGCACAAGCAATGCGTGGGAATGGCATACGAGGATGACTAATCTACACATAATTTTCTTGATGACATGGCTAGTTTAGATACAATTTAATGACGTAAAAATATGTCTTAAAATAAAGTCAAATGTCCTCTCTCCACTTACCTGTTGGGTATAAAAGCTCACGTTCGGTATGGGTGAGATCCGACGTGAGAAATGTAAGTTTTTAGTGGAACCTATCATAAGCGAATGAGGTTAGCATTTCACCACTTTAGGGTCAAAACGAATGAGGTTTGATGTCTAAATCATGTTTAAAATCATAAAAGAAGGCTGCCGTCCCGTTTTGGGCCCATTCGGAAACAAAAATCTAACTGGTGGGCCAATAAGTGGGCCAGACAGCGCATCGGTCTATACCCACCGGTTCAACAGGCCGGCTAGATAGCCCACCGGTCCTTGCCCACCGGTTGGAATTATGGTTCTACCCCAATAGGCGGGCCCCTACTGGTGGACGGGTTCGCCCACCAGTCTTCGCTCACCTGTTGGCGCGAGATTGATTTTCTCCCTTAAAAACACTCATCAACCTTGGGAAAACCAAATAGGACTGTTCCAATCACATTTTCCACACATCTAAGGCCTCATAAGATGATTCTAACCTAGATCTAAGTTAGATTTAGGATTGAAAAGAAAATCTTACCTTCTTTGCTCAAGAACTCTTCCAAAACCCCAAAGTCACCTCTTAAGTCAAGAAATCACCAATGCTTCTCAAATCTTGCAAACACTTCTTTAAAACCTTCAAAATCAACACATAGACCATTTATTAAATCTTAGACAAATAGACTGTCTATTAAATCTTATATTCATCATCTCAATTGGGATTAACAAGATCTCAAGGAACTCTACCCAAATCAAGGGTTTCACTTGGGGTTTTGTAAAAGTTTAAGAAGTATAGCCTTCACTCACCTCAAATCGTAGGTTTCATGTTGGGGATCACTTTTTCGGTCCTGGAATGAGAAGATCAAACCTCGGCGTCACTTAAAATCATTTCTTCCTCTTTTTCTTTTCCTTTCTTCTTCTTCATTCTCTTTTTTTCCTTTCTTTTCTCTCTCTTCTTTACTTTTCTCACCACTCTTTAAGGCATTAAATGATAAAAATGAAAAACAATAAGTACTATTTATACTAGACAATATTTAGTAACCACATGGGTGGGTCACACTGGTGGGCGGGTTCGCCCACCTGTGACCGCCCACCCATTGGTCAAAACTTAGCCAAACAATTGAGATTTTGATGGAATTCAACTCTCAGCATGTATCTCACTCTCGGCACAAGATATATAATATGTATACACTTTAGGATACTGCTACATACTAGCATTTCCCGTACATGGCCTTATGATATGTGTATGTACATGGCTTGGGTACACCAGTCTCCTTAGGCACTGACTCGGACTTGTCTGGCCAACCTGTGTTTAAAGTCACCCTTTCCATTATGGTCCATAGGGAACCCACCTCAACCCTCTCTAGTTCGAGTCTCGCATTGTTAAACCGGGTCAACCGTGTAAGTAAATCAGGTTTTAAAAGTAGGGTATCACATTTACCTCCCCTTTTTGAAAATTTTGTCCTCGATATTAGCGTATGTGGTTGTTCGAAAAGATGAGGGTACTTGGCTTGGATTTCATTTTCTTTCTCCCAGGATGCTTCTTCAAGTGAATTGTTAGCCCATTGCACCTTTACGAGGGAAATGGAGCGGTTGCAAAGGGTTTTCACTTTTCTGTGTAAGATTTTAGCTGGCTGTTCTTTATAGGTCATATTAGCTTTTAGATATTCTGGTTCCACGGGTAACATATGCGATGGATTGTGAATGTACCGCTTCAGCATGGATACATGGAATACATTATGAGCATTTCTAAGCAAAGGTGGAAGAGAAAGCATGTAGGCTACTGAGCCAACCCGAATCAAAATCTCAAATGGGTCAATGTATCTCGGGCTCAACTTACCCTTTCTATAGAACCTATACAACCCTTTAGTAGGAGAAATCTTGAGAAACACCTTTTCTCCTGCTTGAAACTCAATGTCTTTCCTGCGGGTGTCTGCATAGCTCTTTTGACGTGACTGAGCTGCCTTAATCCTTTCTCAAATAACATCGACCTTGTCACATGTCATCTATATCATTTTGGGTCATAACATTTGACGTTCGCCTACCTCATTCCAATACAGAGGAGTTCTACACTTCCTACCATATAATGCCTCATATGGAGCCATCCCAGACCGAAGGTCTATCTTTGAAAATACTCTGGCTCCCTGCAATTGGTCAAATGGGTCATCAATGCGTGGCAATGGATACCGGTTCTTAATGGTTAGCTTATTTAATTCCCGGTAATCAATGCACATACACAAACTGCCATCCTTCTTCTTGACAAACAACACCGGGGCACCCCAAGGTGAAACACTTGGGCGAATGAACCCCTTTTCCAATAGTTCCTGCAATTGCATCTGCAACTCCTTCAATTCAGCTGGTGCCATCATGTATGGAGCCTTAGATACTGGAGCTGCTCCAGGAGTCAAGTCTATGGCAAACTTCAACTCTCTATCAGGTGATAAATGCATCAGATCATCTGGGAAAACGTCGGGAAACTCTTTAACCACCTTTACCTCTTCTAGAGGTGTAATCCTTGCATCAACATCAAGTACCGATGCCAAATAACCCTGACATCCACTTTCTAGCAATTTTACCGCTTGAAGAGCAGAGACAAGGACCTTCCTCACTCTTTTCATTGGATCTGCTCGGTATACCAATTCTTTCCCTTCGTCATCTGTCACCCTTATCAGCTTTTCAGCACAGATCACATTAGCTCGATGAGCCGACAACCAATCCATACCCAATATAACATCAAAATTCTGCATATTAAACTTAATGAGTTGTGCATCAAGGTTCTTCCCACTAATTTCCACTGGGCACGGCCCATACACTTCCTTCAATTGTGCAACTTTACCAGTAGGCATACTAACAATCATTCCATGATCTAGGATCCTGGGTGACATCCCAAGTTTCTCTACAAATCTCTTAAATGCGAATGAATGAGTAGCTCCTGAATCGAATAAAACATAGACTGGTATGCCTGATATGGGTAGGATACCTAGTATAACAATGCATATAATTTCAGCAGGTCATCAATATTAATCATAATAAATTTCTTAATTTAAAATGTACCTGCCACTACTTCTATACTGGCCTCAGCTTCCTCAGCCGACAGAGCATACATCCTTCCCTACAGTTGATTCCCTCGAGCTATGGGAGGTCGGTACGCAGAGGGCTGACTGGAGGGCAAGGTTGGTCTGGCCCGACAGTCTTTCGCATAATGCCCATATGAATGGCAGTTGAAGCAACGAATCTGAGACATCGGAACTAGGGCGGCGCCCCTCTGCACTTGACCCGCTGCAGATGGAGGTCGAGATGGCCTTGGAGCTGTAGGTGCCACACTTGTGTTTGGGCGGAAAGAGGTGGAACCCGAACCACCAACTGGTCTAGGAGGGTAGCCAGATAGCCTATAGGGCTACCTATACATAGGCCCAGAACTGTTTGATCCGCGGTAAGCCTTGGAGGAGTTTCCCATATCCGGAAATGGGTTTGTTCTCTTCCACAGTCCAGGAGTGAGGGACTGTTCACCCTTTTGCTTATCCTCCATGGTCTTGGCCTTCTGTACAATCTGGCCATATTCGGTCAAATCCAGTACCTCAAGTACAGACCCAATAGATGCTTTTAGGCCTTTTAGGAACCTTGCTACCTTCTCTTCAGCTGTCCTCATATGTCTTGGGGAAAAATGGAACAAACTCTCGAATTGTTGTTGGTACTCAAGGACAGTCTTACCTCCTTGAGTTAAGGCCATCAACTCAGTCTCCTTGCAGTCTCTGAAGCTGCGCGGATAATGATTATCCAAAAACAATTCCTTGAACTGCTCCCAAGTGGGTTCTGGATGGGCCGCCAACAATATGGGCTTGGAGGCTTGCCACCAAGAATTTGCCTCTTTTTTGAGTTGCAACCCAGCACAAATGAGTTTCTGTGCATCCATGCACTCAAGCACCTCAAATATCTTCTCTAATTCTTGGATCCATTGGTCCAGTTCTAGAAGATCACTCCCCACCTTAGAGAATACAGGTGGTAAGTTCCTCTTGAATGACTCCACTACCCTTGACGTATTACTCGTCGCCGGGAAGTTAGGAGCATAAGCAGGATAGTAGTAGTATGGAGGAGGCATCCCATACTGAGGAACACCGAATGGTGGGATTGGAGGTGTACCTCCCACTTGTGGTCCCGTTCCCGACCCTATGGGAAGGTCCTGTGGAGTGAGTACCCGGGGAGGTTGACCCGGTTGAGACAAGTCCAACTGTTGCTGAATAGTAGTCATAAATGCTTGCTGTTGCTGAAGCATTTGTTGCTGAAAAGCCTGTTGTTACTGCTGAATTATAGTAGCAACATCTCCCAGTGTAATAACCGGTGGAGGGTCCGGGAGTGTAGTCATAGGTGGGTCCCTATGTGCCCCACCCTGACCAAGGGTCTCTAGAGGTGGTGGAGGTGAGGTTTGCCCCACAGAGCGGGCCCCCCTGGGATTTTGTGGTCGACTGACCGGACGAGGACCCCGCGAGGTACCTCGGGCATTACTACCGGATCTAGTACGTACCATCGTATCCCTATACCTGGAACATATCACACACCACATTGGTTAAACACCGGAGAATTGATTTCGGCACACAATTATATGCCATCACATAAGGTATTTTAGTGTATGATAGCCCACAATAAATCGTAACTTAATTTCCAAGATACAGGGCCAATACCCCAACAGGTGTGTCAATGGTCCCACTTGACCATAACACATTAATCATAGGAATAATAATAATAATAATAGTAATCAATGTAATCATGCTAGGAGGAGAGAAGGGAAGAAGAAAGAAAAGAAAAAAAATCTTCAAAATTTCCTAATTTTCACAACCGGTGGGCTGCACCGGCGGGTAGGGGCCCGCCGATCGAGCCCATCGGTCCTAGTGCCTCAAACCGGCGGGTGGCACCGACGGGTAGGGGCCCGCCGGTCATACCCGTCGGTCCTGCCCGTGTAAAAACACGAACAGGGGCCTACAGACCCTGTTCTGTCTTGTCTCTTTCCCCAACTCCTTTCTCTTTCTTCCTCTCTTCCTTGGGCGATCTTGGAGGTCTCCTCGGCGCTTCTACTCACGAGTCTACTCATCAACTCGGCGCCTTTGAAGAAGGTTTAACTCTCCCTTTTCCTCAAGTAAGTTCTTCTTCTCTTTTCTCAGAATTTCCCTTTTCGGGGTAAAATGCATGTGTAGGCTTCACTTTAGGTTGTCTTTCCATATTTTTCTCCATAGAATAGCATTTCCATTTGATTGTGATGCTTCTACTGTGGTCATTTGTAGTTTATTAGGATTTTATTCCTTCATTTGGAGAAAACCCCAAATCGTGCCCTAGGTTTCCAAATTTGGGGATTTCTTCAATTCTCACTCCTTTTCTCCAATTGATAACTCCTTTGTGATGCATTTCATTTGATTTGTGCTAGATATGCTTTAGATTTCATGAATCATCCATTATGCTTGGAATCCCCATGTATTTCCATGAAAATCCCTCTTTTCGTATTGGTTTCCTTGATTTTCATCCTATACTTGTATTCATGGAACTCCCTAATCTATTTGGGGACATTTTTGTACTTACATAATCCCGCTACCATGGCATTTCGTTCTAGACCTAGGGTTTCAAGCTTTTACTCCATTGTGAATGAGTTTGTGCATTGCAATTGAATCCTCTCATGTTAATATGCTCTTTGCTGTGATTTTATTGTTTTGGCATGTTTCCCCTCTTTGTCACCTACCGTGCATCATATCCATTAGCTCTCTATCATTTCTAGCTCGTCGCGGTTTTCATTTTTTGTGAGAATTTGGGTTTCGGGTTCCCCTTCTTTCTCTGTTGTCATTTTCCTTTTCTTTACTTACCCCACCTTCTTTTCTTCTTTGCCAGGATGTCATCTCGCACCGGCAAAGGACCATCTTCCTCTGGCGTATGACGTAAGACCACCGCTACTAAGCGGAAGAGTGCAGAGACCAGTTCTTCAGCCCCTCGCACAGGGAGACCCGGACCTGCCCAGTCTGACCCTACCGACTATGATGAGGAGCACTTCCTTAGTGCAGAGGCAGCAGCCAACTGGCCTATCTTCCTGAAGAGGTCAGTGATGATGGAGAAGACCGTGGTAGTCGACGACTTCCACAAGGCTCGACTTCAAGAGAGGTTCTCAGTGTTGGGCTGGGATTCTATCCTTCATGTAGACCGACCATGCTACGAGCAGCTAGTCCACCGGTTCTACTGTAACTTGGAGGTGTCGTATCCGTACGGGGAGTTCACCATTAGCAGCTTGGTGAAGGGGGTAGACATCCAGTTGACGGTGGGTACCTTGGCCAGCATCCTGGGTATATCGACGGCTGGACACCGTTACTACAGTCCTCCCAGGAGTAAGCCTCTGGGATCGTTCATGAGCCTGGGGAGGCCGGACTTCATCAACGAGACCATCTGCGGCAGCAGTACCCGTCTGGAATCCGAGATGTCCTTCTACCCTGAGGTTCGTCTATTTGCTCGGTTGGTCCAGTTCAACCTGCTTCTCAGAGGAGGTCATCGAAACCAGGTGGGTTTTATGGTGGCTTTCATCGCGTTCTGCATTTACACGGCAGCAGAGGGAGGCGGCGAGCACTTGTGCCTCCCCTACATCATTCTCAGGACGATGGAGCACCACACTTCCCACCCTGAGGATGGAGGATTCCCCTATGGCAGGATCCTCACCGAGATCTTCGAGTTCTTCGGGGTGGACTTGAGCGGCGAGGAGGGGAAGACTCTGGCTGATAGGTTCGACAGGAGTAACCTCCTGAGGATGGGTCTCCATACCCTCATGGATTCACCCCCAAGGTCAGGAGCTCAGAGAGGTAGGGGTAGAAGGGCTGCCCCTATGGAGGATGTCCACATGGAGGAGGAGTCCAGCAGGGAGGATGAGGACTATGTTCCTCAGGATGAGGAGGAGGATCTGGTGGGTGATGGCATCCCTGAGGAGGCGCCTCAGGAGTCGAGAGGCCTCGACCCTAGTTCTTCCAGAGCTGCAGCCTCACCACATAGAGCCCCACCACCTGGGAGTGGTGCCTACGACTTCGAGGGCATGATGTCCTCCATGCGGGCCTTGCAGGATGGCCAGGTTCAGCTACTGAGACGGCTGGACGAGAGTGCCTCCAGGGAGGAACACATCCTAGAAAGGCAGGCTACCTTGGAGAACTCCTTTCTCTAGCTAGGCCAGGACTTGAGCACCACGGCTAAAGCCATGTCCGCCGACTTTGGCCGACTACGGAGGGTGGTACGGCTGGTGAACGTGAGGTTTGACTATTACGGCCACCGCCTCGACGTCAACTCTAGGCCTTCGGCGAACGTGGTGATCATTGATGATGACGACGATGACCAGTGAGGGCTTGGCTCGCCCACACCAACTGTTTATCTGTTTTCCCTTTTTTTTTAGAACTTGTATATTTCATTGCTTATCATTCCTTGTATTTGTACTGTAACTGGACTCATTGTGGAATAATATATTTTTGATAGTGATTTTTTTTTTTGTGGTGAATTCAGATGTGGAGTACTTGTGTAGTTTAATTGTGTATTTGCTACTTTTGATCATTGTTATTTCATATTATCTGTTGTTTATCAGGTGTTTGTGTGTAAAATTTTTGGAAATCCCATTTTACACTGTTATGCTGCTGAAATTTCATCAAATTAGTACGCGATAGGTTATATCACCAACCTAATCACCTTTTATCTACACTCACATATGCCATGAATGCAACATATAATGCAACTCTTTTTATACTTTCTTTCTTTGGATTTTAACTCCTTAAAGCTTTTACATTAAACCAACCCCATTTCCCTATTATAGAGTCTATGGGATTCTAATGGTATGCTGTGAGTGGAGTAGAGCATCACGCTCTGATACCATCGTTTGTCACACCCTGTTCTCACAGAACCGGGCCAGTGACCGGGTTAACACCGGTTAACCCAAACCTGCCAGGATCATCAGATACTGTATTCCATTACAGCATACACACAACTAATATAAACTCATCAGATCAGCGGAAGACTAAGTTTTACCTGTGAATAATCCCATAATACTTGATACCCGGATTGTGATACAATAATTATATACATGTGGGCCCAAAGGCATGGTATTTACACAAAAAGAATGAAATTCAAATATCAAGTACATAAGGAAATCCACCAAAACAATCAGAGTACACAGCTCGGCTCGGTATCAAGGCTAGAGCTCAGCTTGGCATCAAAGGTTGAGCCCAGCTCAGCATCACATAGTAGAGCTCAGCTCAACTCGGCCTTAGAACTGCTGTCCCGCAGTACAACTCTCGCACGAGCAGTCAGTGCAGTGCTCTAGCTCCTCAGGGGTCCACCAGTCCTCATCAGGAAACTCGACTGTGGGACCCACCCCATGCTCCTCAGATGTACGACCTGCAAAATCATCTAAAAAGGGGTGCACAAGTGGGATGAGCTCACTAGCTCAGTAAGTGGTAAGATGGACCACACAGCAGTCCACACATCAAAACACATCATATGCACTACATTCCATGCTATACATTTTAAATCACATCCACCTAAGCAACATTACTAAGTCCTTGGTTTTAGTGCTACTACAACCACAGTGCGCGTATACTTCAGGTACGAGCTGTGAACTCCCTCCCGCGATACGCCCATAGGGCTGTCGGAGAAGGCCCACCGTGAGTACTCGAAAAAGTAAAGATAATGCCATCCACCGACTCTCAACAGAAATGTAAATGACTGAAAATAAAGGTGCTGACTTCAGCAATTTAAAAGCAATACGATTGACCCTCTTGAATGTACCACCGGGGTTGCCGACTGTCCTACATGACTCGTCGGGCGTTATGTCTAACCGCCACAGTGACCCGACACCCGTGACCACTGCTTCCCCCCAAATGATAACCCAACACCTTAACCCCTATTGGGAAGGGTCGTAGCACGGGGTGGTGAAAATCCTAATACCGCATGCTCCTATATGACAATAGTACGATTGTATAGTGCCTCCGTGTCCCATTTCACGGGCCACCAATGCACTCGTTTCCAAGCCGACTATGGCATCTAGTCTATCAATGTATCATGCACCATGATGTTCACATTCAACATATAAATATCTCATTCAATTGGCATTTAGAAAGTAAACATAGCACATATGCATAACAATGTGAGGAATGACTACACTACATAGCATATTCATGATGGCATGACTAGACTAGATATAATTAAATGAATGCCAAACAATGCCTTCAAACAAGGCCAAACGTCCTCTCCCCACTTACTTGTAGAGTACAAAGATTCTCGCTCGGTACGGGTGATATCCGGTGCGAATCGGGTAGGATTTGGTGAACCTAACATAATTGAGCGGGGTTAGTACTTCACCATTTTGAAATCAAAATTAACGAGATCCGATGACAAAATCATGTTTAGAATGTCAAAAGAAGGTCACACGTTCGATTTGGGTCCAATCGGACATAAGGATCACCTTCGAGGCCACACGGGTGGGTCAGACAGGTGGGCAGTCTGGCCCACCGGTCCTACCCATCGGTTTGGACCGGCGGGAAGGGGCCCACCGGTTCCACCTGCCGGTTGGGCCAGGGGCCCCTGCTAGGATCGACAGGTAGGATGGCCCACCGGTTGGGCCCGTCGGTTGTGCCCGAAGGCCCCCCTGCCCTCTCAGGTGGGTGCCCACAAGCAGATAGGGGCCCACCGGTTGCACCCACCGGTCTTGGCAGGAAAAACCCTATTTCTTCCCAACTTCCTCCATTCTTTGGGGATTCAAATGGGGCTTTTCCCCACCCATTCTTCACACCTTCAAGGTCCTATAGGATGGTTCTAACCTAGATCTAGGTTAGATTCAAGGGATGGGAACCATCTTACCTTCTTTGCTCAAGAACAACCTCAAACCCTCCAAATCACTTCAAACTCACAATGCTTCTCCCACCTTGTCAATACCTCTTCAAATCCTTCAAGATCAACACATAAATCATCTATTAAACCTTAGATTCATCATTTCAAAGGGGATTTACAAGATCTCAAGAAACCCTACTTGAATCAAGGGTTTAAGCTTGGTATGGTGAATGTTCAAAGAACTCGACTTTGCTTACCTCCAAATGTAGATCTAGAGTTGAAGATCACTCTTCCGGCACCAGAATGGGACGATCAAGCTTCGGCGCCGCTGAAATCCTTCTCTTCTTCCTCTTCCTTCTCTTCCCTTCTTCTTCTCTTTCTTTTCTCTCTCCTCTTTACTCTCTCACCAACGTACGGGTGTCATAAATGAAAAGAAAAGAAAAACATAAAGCTATATATATAATTCCTAAATAAGTGAATAGTGCACATGGATGGGTCACTCAGGTGGGTGGGTGCAACCACCTGTCCGCCCACTTGAGGGCTAAAACTTGGGATTTTGATCGAGTTCGGGCCTCGGCGAGAACCCCACCCCCGGCATATGACGTAGCATACATATATACCTTAAAATATGGCTATAATACCTTCTTTATCCGTACATGGCCTTATTGTAGGTGCATGTACACGGCTTGGGCACTCCTGTCTCTTCTGGCACTGGCTCGGACTTGTCGGGCAAGCCAGTGTTTAAGATCACCCTTGCCATCATAGCCCATAAGGAACCCGCTCTACCTCCCTCTGGTTTGGTTCCTGCATGGTTAAACCGGGTCAACCGTGAAATCACACCGGGCTTAAGAAGTAGGATATTACAGTAATGGTTTGCCAAAAATAATTCCTTGAACTGCTCCCATGTGGGTTCCGGTTGTGCAGCAAACAATATAGGCTTAGAGGCTTGCCACCAAGAGTTGGCTTCATTCTTGAGTTGCAGCCTTGCACAAATAAGCTTCTGTGCCTCAATGCACTCAACTACCTCAAATATCTTTTCCAGCTCTTGGATCCACTGGTCCGGCTCTAGAGGATCACTCCCCACCTTAGAGAATACAGGTGGAAAGTTCTTCTTGAAAGATTCCACTACCCTTGTCGTACTATTCGTTGATGGGTAATTGGGTGCATATACTAGATAGTAAGGATACAGAGGGGGGTAGGAGGCCCCCCTACATAGCGGGGGTGTAGGGGGCGTAGCCCCCCGCTCGATTTTTTTTTTGTTAATATTATTTCCTTTATTATTGTTAATAATGTATTATTGTTATTACTACTATTTTTATTATTTTTTTTCCTACCGACGGGCAGCCACCGGTGGGCGACTCAGGTCGGGGCCCACCGGTCCAACCCGAGGCGGCCTTAAAGGGGCTTTTAAGCCTCTTCTTTCTTCATTTCTCCTATCTTCTACTCTTAGACTCAAATCAATGTGATTTTAGAGGGTTACTTGGTGCATTCACTCACAATTTCACTCAACAATTCTGCGGATTTTGAAAGTTTCAAGCACTTTTCACTCTCAAGTAAGTCTCTTCTCCATTTCTCCTCTTGGAAACATATATTTTGGGTGTTGAATCCATCCATACTTTCCAAAACTTGATTTGTTTCATGTCTCTTTCCATAGAATAGTCATTCCATGAGAATATGATGCTTTTTTTGTGACTCATTCAGAGTTTTGGGCTTTACTAACCAATCTATGGGAGAAAATCCCAAACCTTACCCTAATTCCTCCAATTTAGGGTTTTCTTCTATTTCTTCTCTTTTCTCCCCAACTAACAACTCAATTGGGATTTCTTATCCTTGATTTGCACTTACATTGTTGGAAAGATCATGGAAACTTGTATATGCTTGCAATTCCATCTCATTTCTATGAAAATCTATCTCTTTTGAGTTAGGTTTCTTGAAAAAAAAAAGTTTGGGGTTTCTATGATTCTCTTCACTTCTTTCCATACTTGTGAACAACTTTGAATCACTTACCATTAATTGTTGGTGCAATGATATTTGACTTACACTTGTTGGTTGTATGCCTCTATTACCCCTATGATCATGAAATTTTTTTTCTCCAAAATTGGAAATCTCTCTCTCATTCCTTGCACTTCAATGTCATAATAGAAATGTTTACATATTCTTGGTTGTATAATGATAGGTATTACTATCATTGACATGAAAGCTTCAATTTCCACACTTTTATGGGATTTTCATTCCCTTGGATTGAACTTGTATAATAAAATTGGGGGCTTTCTACCATTTGACTCCAATTACCCCACTTGAGAAAATTCTTATGAGGCTTTCCATCACTCCTCACTTGCCATGATTTATACTCCTTTGTTACTCTTCTATTTTGCAACATGCTAGTGGATGTCATGTTTGGGGATTTTCTTCTATTCATTTCTCCATGACTTAACCACCCCTCTTTTTATAATGATCCACATTATTTATTTGGATGCATTTACATATTCTTGCTCACCCTCCTATTTACTTCCTTTGTCATGCAACATTCTTACTTATCACTATTTCTTTTCTTTTCTTACTAGGATGTCTTCTCGCAAGGGCAAGGAACCCGCATCCTCTTCTAGTAGACGTAGGACCACAACTTCTAAAAGAAAAGGTGTAGGGACTAGTTCCTCAGCTAATCGCACAAGACAACAAGGGCATGCCCCCATAGATCTTATAGACTATGATGAGAGACTCTTCTGGAGTATGAGGGCAGCAACGAATTGGTAGACCTTCCTAAAAAGGTCTGTAATGATGGAAAAAATTGTGGTAGCTTGTGATTTCAACAAGATTCAATTACAGGAGAGATTTACTGCACTTGGTTGGCAGTCCACCCTTGATATTGACCGCCCATGCTATGAACACCATGTTCAAAGATTTTATTGTAATTTGGAGGTCGCTTACCAGTATAGGGAGTACTCAATCACTAGCATAGTGAAAGGGATGAACATCCATTTGACTGTGGATATTCTTGCTAGTATTTTAGATATGTCATCAGTTGGGCATCAATTCTATAGCCCCCAAGGAGTAAGCCTGTGGGCCCATCTTTAAGTTTAGAGATGCAGGACCATATTTACGAGATCATTAGTGGTAGTAAGGTGCGTCCGGATTCTGAGGCAAAGTACAACCCGAAGGCACATGTATTTGCTTGCTTAGTTCAATTTAATTTGCTCCCTGGAGGAGATCATAGGAACGAAGTGAGCTTCATGGTAGCCTACATAGCCTTCTGCATCTACAAGGCCTTGGAGGGAGGTGTTGAGCATTTATTCTTGCCCTACATTATGCTTAAGACTATGAGCATTATGCCACACATCCTAAGGATGGAGGTTTCCCATATGGTAGGACCCTCACCAGGGTTTTTGAGTCCTTTGGGGTGGATTTGAGTGGTGAGGAGGGAAAGACTCTAGTGGATAAATTTAACAAGGAAAACCTACATAGGATGGGTCTCCAAGCTCTTATAGATGTACCTCAGAGGGAAAGAGCTCATGGAGGCAGGAATAGGGAGGATGTCCACATGGAGGAGGAGGAGAATAGTGAGGAGGACGAGGATTATGTTCCTCAATTCGAGAAGGAGGACTTTCTGGATGAGGATATCCTCGAGGAGGAGCCTCTTGATTTGAGATATACTGATCCTAACTTTGCTAGGGCTACAAGCCCACAACATAGAGCCCCACCACCTGAGAGTGGTGCATTTGACTTTGAGAGTAGACCAGCATGAGCGCCTTAAAAGATGGGCAAGATCAACTTTTGAAAAGACTAGATGAGAGTGTTGCTAGAGAGGAAATATCTTAGAAAGGCATGCTACATTAGAGAATTCCTTCCTAAGATTGAGCGAGGATTTGGACGCAACGTCCGATGCTATTTCAGCGGACTTTACCCACCGTTGGAGGGATGTGCAACTAGTGAATGCGAGGTTTGATTACTACGACCATCAGTTCAATGTTAAATCGAGGCCTAGGAGGGATAGAGTAATAGAGCTAGATGATGACGAGGGTCTCTAAGGACTTAGCTTGCCTATCCTAATCAACTTTTTACTTGTCTCTATATTGTTTATGTGTTTATGGTGGACTAATTTTTTTTTTGTACTTTTCTCTATAATTTGGACTTGCTAGTATGGTGCTATGATGTTGTTGGTGACTTTTAGTTAGTTTTTTCTGCTTGATAAACTTGTTGTAATTTGATTGTAACAACGTTAGTTAGCCTTTGTTGATTATGCTTGTTCATATATGTATGTCTATCAGGTGCTTGTATTTAAAAATTTTGGGAAATCTTGTTTTAACGTTGTTATGATGCCGAAATTTTGTTAAATCCGTACTCGATGGGTTATGCAACCAAATAACTAATATTTTATTTATTCCAAGCAAACTTTCTCTCATACATGCCATGAAATGTAATACATAAATGCAACCATTTTTTTTTTTGGCTTTTAATTCTTTAAAGTTTTTACATTTACCTAACCCCATTTCCTATTATAGATTCTATGGGGTCTAAATGGTATGCTGTGAGTGGATAGAGCATCACGCTTTGATACCACTGTTGTCACACCCTGTCCACATAGAACCGGATCAGTGACTGAGTTAACTTTGGTTAACCCAAAACCTGCCAAGATCATCTGATACAGTACCTCACCATAGCATACCCACATCTAAGATAAGTGTTCAAAAGTTCAGCGGAAGACTTAAATTACTTTTAAATATCCCTAATATACTTGATACCCAAATTGTAGTATATAGGTAAGTACATGTGGGCCCGCAGGCATGATATTTACATAAAAGAATAACAATTTACATATCAAATACACAAAGGGGACGTCATAAAAAAAATAAAAAAATCTTGTACGGTGTCATTGCTATGGTCCCGCAGCATAGTCCTCGCACATGCAATCAACACCGTGCTCATATTCCTCAGGGACCCACCAATCCTTAACAGAAAACTCATCTCCTAATCTTCAGGTGAGTGACTTGTAAAATCATTTAAAAGAGGTGTGCATGTGGGGTGAGCTCACTAGCTCAGTAAGTGAGAAGAAAGACCACATAAGCATTCACATTCATATGCACTATATGCAATACAATTCATTTTTATCTTATCCACCTAAAAAACATTACTAAGTCTTAGGTTATGTGCTACTCACAACCACAATGCGCATATGCCCCGGGTATGAGTCACAAACCCTATCCCGTGATACGCCCATAGGGTTGTCAGAGAAGGTCCACTGTGAGTACTCAGAAAAGTAAAGCATGCTGACCACTGGCTCTCAACATAAAAGTAAATGACAGAAATGTAAAAGTGCTGACCCCAAAAATTTAAAAGCAGTATGATTGGCCCTCTTGAATAGACCACTGAGGTTGCCGACTGTCCTAATGACCAGCCAGGCGTATGTCTAATAGCCACAGTGACTAGATAACCGTGAGCACTGCTTCCCCCCAAGTGATAACCCAACACCTCAGCCCTTGTTGGGAAGGGTCATAGCACAAGGAATGATAATCCTAAACTTTATGCTCCTATATCACAAAGTACGATTGTATAGTGCCACCGCATCCCATACCAGGGGCCACCAATGCACTCGTTTCCAAATCGACTACGGCATCTAGTCTATTAATGTATGATGCACAGTAATCCAACCATTCATCACATAAGCACATCAGTCATTTAGCATTGAGAATGTAGCACAACACACATATCATAAATCATTTGTTTAGAATACACAAGCAATGCGTGCGAATGGCATACGAGGATGACTAATCTACACATAATTTGCATGATGACATGGCTAGTCTAGATACAATTTAATGATGTAAAAATGAACCTTAAAATAGAGTCAAATGTCCTCTCCCCACTTACCTATTGGGTACAAAAGCTCACGTTCGGTATGGGTGAGATCCGGCGTGAGAAATGTAAGTTTCTAGTGGAATCTATCATAAGCGAATGAGATTAGCATTTCACCAATTTGGGGTCAAAACTAATGAGATTTGATGTTTAAATCATGTTTAAAATCATAAAAGAAGGTTGCCTTCTTGTTTTGGGCCCATTTGGGCACAAAAATCTGACTGGAGGGCCAATAGGTGGGCCAGACAGCCCACCGGTCTTTGCCCACCGGTTCAACAGGCGAGCCAAGTAGCCCAGCAGTCCTTGCCCCCAGTTGAAATTAAGGTTCTGCCCCAACAAGCGGGCCCCTACTGGTGGGCGGGTTCACCGACGGTCTTAGCCCACCTATTGGGACGGGAATTGATTCTCTTTTAAAAATACTCCTTAACCTTAGGAAAACCAAATGGGGCTATTCCAATCACATTTTCCACACATCTAAGGCCTCATAAGATGATTCTAACTAAGATCTAAGTTAGATTTAAGGATTGAAAAGGAAATCTTACCTTCTTTGCTCAAGAACTCTTCCAAAACCCTAAAATCACCTCTTAAAATCCAGAAATCACCAATGCTTCTCAAATCTTTCAAACACTTCTTTAAAACCTTCAAAATCAACACATAGGCCATCTATTGAACCTTATATTCATCATCTCAAGTGGGATTAACAAGATCTCATGAAACTCTACCCAAATCAAGGGTTTCACTTGGGGTTTTGTGAAAGTTTAAGAAGTATAGCCATCACTCACCTCAAATCATAGGTCTCATGTTGGGGATCACTTTTCTAATGCCAAAATGAGAAGATCAAACCTCGATGTCGCTTAAAATCATTTCTTCCTCTTTTTCTTTTTCTTTCTTCTTCTTCGTTCACTTTTCTTCCTTTCTTTTCTCTCTCGTCTTTACTTTTCTTACCCACTCTTGAAGGCATTAAATGAGAAAAAGAAAAAACAATAAGTACTATTTATATTAGACAATATTTAGTAACCACATGGGTGGGTTACACTGGTGGATGGGTTTGCCCACCTGTGACCACCCACCTGTTGCTCAAAACTTAGCTAAACAATTGAGATTTCGATGGAATTCGACTCTCAGTATGTATCTTACTCTCGGCACAAGATAATAATATGTATACACTTTAGGATACTACTACAAACTAGCATTACCCATACATGGCCTTATGATACATGCATGTACACGGCTTGGGTACACCCGTCTCCTTAGGCACTGACTCGGACTTGTCTGGCCAACCTGTGTTCAAAGTCACCCTTGCCATCATGGTCTATAGGGAACCTGCCTCAACCCTCTCTGGTTCGGGTCCTGCATTGTTAAATCCGGTCAACCGTGTAAGTAAACCAGGTTTTAAAAGTAGGGTGTCATAAAAGTAGTCAAGAGATATTACCTGTTGCATTTTCAACTCCGTCATCAATGAGCAAAATGTCGGCAATACATGCACCAGGTGATAAAATGTGGTTGTTCTTTTCTTTACCCTTCGGCCATTGGCATAGGCCTTGGCCAAAGAGGGGCATTCTATAAACACCCAATTTTTTCACCCTCCTCTGGCTATGATGAGATGTGGATCTTGGATGTGACTTTCAACTTTTGATCAACGAAGATGATGATTGACTAAGAAAATTTGGTAACATCCCCTACCTAAAAAACCTTGGAAACCTAGCACGGGAAAGAAGAGGGTTCAATTTTAACTTTTTATATATGGAGGAATCCAATCGTGATGACTGTACAGATGGATAGTACTCAAAAATACAATTTCGATGATATATGACATGTCAAAATTGGATCGTCGGATCTCCCCCAATCGCCATCGAAAAATCATATTTTTCTAACCAGCCAGCAGGCCAGCCTGCACCCATACTGCGTGCACTGGCCAGCCCGTACGCACGCTAGCCAGCCAGCCTACATGTATGCTACGCATGCTGGCTTGCCAGCTTGCACGCATGCTGCATGCGTTGGCTGGCCAGCATGTATGCATGCTGCGCGAGCTGGCCAGCTAGCCAGTAGCCCATACGCATGCTGTGCGCACTGGCCAACCAGCCAACAACCCCAAGCATAGCCCCACGCATGCCCCTACGTGCTACCCCACATGCCCCCACATGCTACCTCGAGCACCCCCAAGTGCTGCCTCACGCGCCCCTTGCTGCACACCCCACGCACGTGAAGGCAGCCCGTGCACCATGCCTGCCCAACCCTTACACCATGCCTGCCCACCCTTACACCGTTGCCCACACACCCTTACACCATGCATGCCCACCCGTGCACCCGTGCCTGTCATGCCCCATGCACCTCGACCCAACCTTGTGGGCCGTCGTCAATGGCCAAGATTTATGTTCCATTGGCCCGGTGTCTCTTAACCCACTTGTGCGTATGCACTACTCCGCTAGTGTACCCTACACCATAACCTCCTATTAGTCCAAAAATCTACTTTTTACCCCCATTGGTGAAAAAAATTCTCTCTCCTTCTATTAGACCAAAAACCCACTTTTTGGCTATTGGTTAATAAATTCTCTCTCCTCCCTATTGGTTCGAAAATCCTATAAATACCCCCTCCTTTGGATTTAAGACACCAACATCACAACCCCACAACCACCCTCAAAGAGAGAAGCTCTGCCCTCTCTCCTCCTCCCCTGCCCCTTTGAGTTTCTTTGGGTCTTTGGAGCGATCTTCGTCAAGATCCAAAATCCTTTTCAGATCTTCAAAGTGTTCTTTGGGACTTTGAAGATTTTCAATCCAAGTTTTTAGCTCAATCCATTTTTTGCCAAAATAGTATTTTTTTAGCTTCCCTCCTTTGAGTTTTCTTGGTTTTTACCAAAAATAAAAATCCCTTCCCCCTTTGAGGTTCTTCGGGTCTACAAAGATATCTTTGTCAAGATCTGAAGTTCTGTTTGGATCTTTAAAGTGTTCTTGGGGGCTTTGGGGATCTTTAATCCATTTTTAGGTTAATCTATTTCTTTCCAAAGTAACCATTCCTAGTGGAAGCTCTATCCGAGTGTCCTTGAAATCTTTCCAAAAACATCCTATCCCCAACAGAAGCTCTGCCAGAGGGCTACCTCATCCTAATCCTCCCATAGCCCATTCCTAGCGGAAGCACTGTCTGAGTGCCCTTGGAACCTTTTCAATAATAGTCATTCCTAGCAGAAGCTCTGCTGAAGTGCCACCTCATCCTAGCCCCCCCATAGCCTATCCCCAATGGAAGCTCTACTGAACTCAGCCTAGCCCTCCTATAGTCTATCCCCAGTGAAAGCTTTGTCAGAGTGCCACCTCATCCTAAGCCCAAAAATAGCCTTCCCTAGCCAAAGCCTTATCCAAATCCAAATCTAAAAATAGCCTTCCCTAGTCAAAGCTTTGTCCGAATTCAAATCCCAAAGTAACTATTCCTAGCCAAAACTCTGCCCGAATATTATCATAGTTAGCATCTCTCGAGAACGGAAGTTAAAGGTCAAGACTATCTTCCCCTAAGCTAGGAGAATTCAGAAACCAGTTCGTACTAGCATCAACCAGGGGATCCAACCCTCTTGACTAGAAACAGGGGTCAAGCTAAGGTATAATTTCTTACCCAAATTAGCATAATATAAACTTTATATAGACCTTATTTTAGTGTATATAGTTATTTAAATTCAGTCAATGTACATATATGTGATAACTTAGCCATGCATGTGGAATAGAAATAATTATGAAAAATGTTCGCTCTGAAGCATCTAGTAGGAAGACCGGTTGAACCGGGTAGATTGGGTGCCTAACACCTTCCTAACTTTACAACCTGACACTTATCCTAAATCTCTAGACCATACCAACTTTCAGGCCCTCTTCTTAGGAATTGAGCCTACCCCTAAGTCCTAGGCCTATAATCCTAGGTGACAACTCCAAACCCCCTTTGTATGATCTTGATCCACGTATTAGACCATCATTAAATCCCCGTCTCGAATGACAAACTTTACATTCTTATAAAATAGGCCTCCATGTATCTCTGAGCGACATTATGATGGTGCGGGGCCAGTAAGCAAAGCACACACGAAACACACTTCCCTCATGAAAGAGAAAGAGTGAAGAGAGGATGGGATGCAAGTCCGCCGCTACCCTCACAGATATATACAGTTGTCTTTAATGATTTTCTCCATAAGAATTCAGGCAATGAGGAGTTGCTCATCATGCTACGTACTATTTTCATGATGGTACGATTACATCTTTCTATAATCCCATTTTGTTCATGTGTACCAGGAGTTGTGTATTCGAGGCTTATACCCTTTAACTTAAGGAATCGAGCAAACGGTCCTTCACTTTGCCCTACATCAGTATGTCTACCATAATATTCAACCCCTCTATCAAATCTCATAGTTTTGATATTTTTGTGTAACTTATTTTTGACTTCATCCTAGAACACTTCAAAAGCATTCAAAGCATTAGATTATTATTTTAATAAGTGGACATAACAATATCATGAGTAATCATCAATGAAGGTGATGAAATATTTTTCACCAGTTATACAAGGATCAAAGTGGCCACAAATGTTAGTATGTATCAATTTCAGAAGTGAATTGGTCCTGTTGGTTGTAACGTTATTTGTCTTAGATTGCTTACCTTTAATGCAATCTATACAAGTGGTGAAGTCAGTGAAGTCCAGATTTGATAATATTTGATTCTTCACTAACCGCTCCATTCTAGGTCTGAAAATATGACCTAAACATCTATTCCATAGGGATGATAAATCATCATTGTTGGATTTACGCTTTGATCCAATATTCACATACAAGGCAAGAATGGATTTAGAAAAATTAGAATCCAAATTAAGTTTATAAAGACTATCACATAAATATCCAGTGCAAACTAGACTGGTGTCTTTAAAAACGTTTACAACCTTATCACCAATAGTAAACTTAAAACCTTCACAATCAAGTCTCGATAATGAAACCAAATTTCTAGAAATAGAAGGAACATAAAGAGTATCCATAAGGTCCAATTGGATTTCAGTATCCAAAATAAGTCTATAAGTGTCGATAGATCGGACTTTAGACTCTTATCGGTTTCTTGTGTAGATGACACTCTCACTTTGATTTGGTTTCCGAGTTGTAAGAAAAGCTTGCATAGAACGAGAAATATAAATAATTGCTCCTGAATCAATCCACCAAGTATTATAAGGAACATCAACAAAATTGGTTTGAAAACATACTAGGATAGAATCATTACCCTTCTTTTTGAACCAAGTATTGCGTTTCTGACAGTCTTTCTAAATGTGTCCTACTTTGTAATAGAAAAAACACTTTAACTTGTCAGTTTTCTTTTCTTTGTCATCAGAATTTGGATTGAAGGTTTTCTTTGATGCACTGTTCTTCTTAAAACTTTCTCTCTTCCTTTTATTCTGGATGGATACAAAATTGATCACCTGACCTCCCTCATCATTCAATCTCTTTTCCTCTTGGACGCACATACTCTGAAGTTTATTCAGAGTCCATTTATCTTTATTTGTATTATAGTGGATCTTAAATGCTCTAAAATGAGGAAGAAGTGAAGTCAGAATCATTTGAACAAGATTACCTTCATTCACTATTAATTTGAGGGGTTTTAGTTGTGCATAGATACTTTCCATTTCAGAGACATGGTCCCCTACCCAATCAGTACCAGTATACTTCATTGTTACTAGTATAATCATCAAAGTTCTAGCCAAAGATTTATCAACAGTAGTAAAATAGTTCTCTACATTACGCAAGGTAATGTCAGTGGCAGCAAGCCAGTCACTAAAGTTTGACCCATTCATAAGTGACACGTTATTCGAAATAGGGATAGGTGTTGAACCTATGAACAAGAGTAAATAATACATACTTATCAAACATCATGCTTTGAGTTTTAATAATAGAATATTAAAATTCTAAAAAAGTAACCTATTGCATCATTACAATCTATCCTGTGTGATCGAGATGGTAACATGCCAATGGTTCACTTTACATTAGTTGGTGGTCATTATTTGAGAAAAATATTTAAATCATCAAAATAGTTAAATAAGATGTATACCTGTGGATATTCTCATCATACTTAACTGTTAAACTATCACATACTAATCAATGTAGTCAATCAAGAATGTATACATGTAGATATTCTCATTGTATCTCAATTGTTATATAACGATCATCATAAGGCCCTAAAGTTTGTAATTAAAATTGAATAAATATGATACAATTATGTCTAAGGCTAACATATATAACTATTGCCATCAAGAAAATGTGTACCTATAGATACTCCCATTTAACTTAATTGTAAATTCATTTGTCA
>NC_056557.1:15973699-15977042 GCF_013358625.1 Macadamia integrifolia
ATCGTCTGATTTGGAAATAGGGTAAACCCTAGATATGAAGTTTACAACCTGAAAAATAGAAACCGAACTTCAATAATCCTAATAAAACACAAATGTAGGCCAAGAATACAAAGAAGAGGGGAAATCTCACCTTCAATCAACTCGGTTTTAGGTGTTCTTCTCAGATGCGAGCATCTGTCATGGACAGAGGGTAAATGTGAGAAACCCTAAACACAAAAAAAGAAGAAGAAAAAGAGAAGGAAGAAAGAAGAAAAATAAGAAGAAGAAGAAGAAGAAGAAGAAGAAGAAGAAGAAGAAGAAGAAGAAGAAGAAGAAAACGAAGACGAAGATGAATACGAAGAGGAAGAGGAAGAAGAAGAAGACGAGGAAGAAGAAGAAGATGAGCGGAAGAAGACGAAGACGAGAAAGCAGAGGAAGCAGAGGAAGAAGAAGAGAAGAAGAAGAAGAAGAAGAAGAAGAAGAAGAAGAAGAAGAAGAAGAAGACCATTATCACGATTTACCTGTTTCTCACCTCCGTCGCTTTGTTTCAGGGAGAACCTCGGTCGGACTTCACCGTTAGAATCGCAGGAAACCGTGGAAATGAACTCAATGTGAATCCATGTCTTTTATACCAACCCAATAAACCGTGACTCGATTCCGGATTAACCTATTGAGGTTAATCCGGATGAATCATGGATTTTAGTTGAAATCCCCGATTCCACTGGCCACCACGACTCCGAATCGATTTTTCACAAAAATGAACCAAACGGTTTAAATTTAATGGGAAACTGATTCCCTGGGATCTGGTCCGATGGATAAATCGAACCAAATGCCCCCTTAAGTTCCAGAACATGATCTCTGATACCCATGCGTACCCATTTTCCTTAAATTTCCTCTGTATCGATTCATGGTCTGTCTCGTACTTGTTCTTTGGCCTACTGCAACTCAGACCATAGCGAAGAACAGGTTCTATATCCAATTGGTGAGATTTCTCTCATCTCATAGTTTTTCACTTTGATCTTCCTGTATCAATTTTGTCCATTAATATACAATTGGTTCTTACTTCTTCAATCGTCAGTTTCAGTTACTTGGATCTTTTTAGAGCTCATTTCTTTGTTAACTTCTATTCTGTATTTCGATTTCCCCTTTAATATGGGCTACACTGTAAGAGAAAAGCATCTCCGAAGCAATCGGAAATCTCAATCGATAAGACTTGATACTGATACCTTTACCCACCGCCCTAACAGAACTGGACTTGCCGCTACCCTACATGAATTCGTCCTGAAACTACCTAATCATCGGTTTGTCAATGATGGTGAACAGCATTGAAGAAACCCTAATGTAAATGCTAGCTTTAATTATGATGAGGGTGGTTGGGGTTGCTGTAAAGAAGACCAATTAAAAGAACTACTGTTGAAGAACCTTGAATTCTTGTATAATGAAGCGATTGCGAAACTAGTTGCACTTGGATATGATGAAGATGTTGCCTTGAAAGCAATTCTCTGTAATGGGCAGTGCTATGGTAGCATGGATGTTCTAACCAACATCCTTCACAACTCCCTTGCTTATCTGAATAGCACATGTAGTAGTAACAATGGGAATTCTGAGGAATCCGAGTCGGTTTTCCTAGATTTGAGACAAATTGAAGAGTATTCTCTGGCGGGTATGGTCTGCCTGCTTCAACAGGTTCGACGCCATTTGACTAAAGGGGATGCTTTGTGGTGTCTCCTCATGAGTGATCTCCATGTTGGGCGAGCTAGCACCACGGAGATTCTAGTCCTGCCTCCATCTAATGCTGGTAGTAGTCCTACTATTGATAGTGATAGAACTATAAATAGCCACACCATTGGCATTGCCCCTGGGCTCTGTAAATTTCATGGAGTTTGGGGTTTTGGAGGTAGAGGACCTTGTAATGTTCCTGTTTATGGGGGGTTTCTCTTCATGTTTTGGAACTACATTGACAAAAGATGTTTAATCTATTGCCTTCAATGAAGTCTCTGTTGAAAAGGAATGTTGCATAAAGAAAGGAGAGGTGCTCACGATCGCACGCCGGTGAGTTTAGAAGAAGAAGGGAAAATGAGGGTAATATTGTCCTCTCACAATTGCCGAGGGTATTTTGGGTATTTTGTAAAAAAAACTAACAGAGGTTCTATCACTTAACACGGTCGGCTAACGGCAATGACTGATTTGAAATTTTTTGAATTCTCAGGGGGTGTCTTTGGTGTTTCGAAAAGTCCAAAGGGTGGCATTGAATAAAGACCAAAGTTCAGGAGTGACAATGTAATTTTCTCTATTTTTTGAGAAGGTAGGAGAACAAGGTGTGAAAATCATCTGTAGTTACTACACTGGTGCAGTGAGCATCAGATGGCTGACAGTCCCTTGGGGGCATATATTCAAATGCTCTCAGCAGTCTGATGCTCACTACATCTCACCACTCACTGTAAAGGATGTGGACTCAAGAATAAGAGGATCGGATAAAAGATTTTTTCTGGACTTATAATAGAACCCAAGTGCGTAACTACTTCCTAGAAGGTCTTATCAAACGTGTTTTATCTTTTTGAAAATTATGTCCATGCATTTCCTACCCATGTCTTTTTTTTTGGGGGGGGGGGGTGGTTAAACTTAATACGCATGTCAAATTATTAGATTTTGTATGATCACTTTTGTCACAGTGATAAATTTTGTTTATAAATCCAACCATGGCTTGGTTACGTAAAACCATCAAGAACTAGAATAACTTCTCCCAAAAAATATATTTAAGGGTTTATTAATGGATTTATTTTATGCCACTTGGAATGATGACATGACTTTGAGTTGCTTAGATAGGAAGGGCACGATCTTGATTGGCAATAGAATAATATTCCAAATTAAGCTTTATTCAAGAATGGTTTCAAGCGTGAGCATCAGATATGCTGATCCAATTGATCTAGATCGAGATTTTCCATTATGCCATTTTTTTAAGTGTAAAAAGGAATTTTAAATAATTCGAAAGGATATTTACCATCATGCCATTGTTTCACATTTATTTCAAGTATGAATGTGAAATTTAGCAAAATTATATCAGTACAACTAAAAGAAGTGGATTATACTAAGTGATAAAAAATAAGAATATAAATTATTTGACACCTCAAGGGTGTCAATAAGAAAACCCCCTACTTAAAATATGGTGTGAGTTTCTATTCATCTAAAGTGAAGTCCTTCACCGTGGGCATAGCTGTCCCCATTTTTCTAAAGTTGAGGTTGTTTTCAATGTCATATTCATTAGATGGTGAGAATATAACATTAATGAGTCCAAATCATAAGGTCACTTTACTTGTAGAAAAGAAATTCTTCCTTCTCAATGATATGGAGATTCCTTATGAAA
>NC_056557.1:15977063-15982727 GCF_013358625.1 Macadamia integrifolia
AAAAAAAAAAAAAAAAAACAAATTCATGTTTCTAAGTTCCAGTTCGACTGCATGGATTTGGGCCATATTCTAGTTTATTATTATTATTATTATTATTAGTAAAATTCTAGTTTATTTTCACATTCATAATTAATTAGACATGGTAGATCCCACGCTTTTTGGATATAATAGTTTAACCAACCTATTAGGATTTCATGCTAACCGATGTTGGATTTCTTTTGACATGTATGGACTTTCGCTCTTTATATTATATTAGTAGATCTGAAAATATTTGTGCCCATGCTATAGTTAAGTGGGTTTTGAACTATCCTCATATATATATATATATATATATATATATATATATATAGGTCTTTGGAAGAATCATTTCTCTAAGAATCTTCTATATATTGCATCTCTTCTGTTTTTTGCCCAGTGAAACTTTTATATAAAGATCAAGTTTTCCTAAGGTCGTGGAGAATGGATGATCCATCATGATCGTCAACCATAATCAATAGGAGAGAGAGAGATGAGGATCACATCTTGGTCATCCCATCGTTCAACCACGAGTGAAAGAATACTTTGTCTTTTATATAAGTCCCCTCCCCCTCCTATGGGGTTTTTAGTGCCAAAAAAAAAAAACTAAACAATCCATCACCGAGGACAAATGGAGATACATTCGAAAGGTTATTTATCATCATGACTAATGGATAGATGTGTAGAAACGAAACCCTAAAACGATACAGAAGATAATGGAAGAACAAGAACAAGCAATGTACACAAATTTACGAGGTTCGAAGAGATTGTCTACGTCCTCGATGAAATGAGATCCTACTTCACTATCAATGGAGAATAGGGTTACAATTCTTGTTCTTCACATCTCTTAGTATTGATTGCATTACAGAGAAAGAAATCCTCATTACAAATATATAGTAAAAAATCTTAATTCGAAAAGTACACAACTGTGTTCAAATAAAAAATTCAAGAGGGGGAGGGGGGCTTCTTGTCTCCCTTGCAATCCCCATGGCTCGTTTACTGGCTAGCGAGACCGTCATCCTGACTGTCGAGGCGCTTGCATCGGTACTCCTTAGATTAAACTGTGATGGAATACCTGACATCGTACACCAACACATATATAAAGGACATTTTCTATGTAAACAACCATGGTTACGATATGGTATATAAATTTCTATATTTCCATTTTTTTTTTTTTCTTTTTTTCTTCTTACAACACAAAAAAGATGTCTCAATCGTTGGAAGAAGGATAAATTGGATGTGGCAACATTCTCATGTAATCAATTGCACATTTAAAAAAAAAAAAAAGGGTAGATGGGACAAGCTACTACCCACCCGTTTCTCCACATGGTCTAGGCATGGATCCCTGCGCCCAAAAGATCAAGCGTGGTGGGTTTATTGTGAGTTGAATCTCTTCTTTCCTTTAAGCATCCAACACCAATTATTATACCAAACAAGCGCTCACAATATTGTAGTACTGTACTTGTTTTTTCTTTATGAGGGAAAAAGGCTGGCAAACTAGCTCGTTGTGCCCAAAAGTGTCTATTTCTCTTCCTCCTGAGGAACGGCGAGGAGGGCAGGGATTTGTGGGGTGGGTTGGGGTGGGGTGGAAGAGG
Source organism: Macadamia integrifolia (assembly GCF_013358625.1). NCBI lineage: Eukaryota > Viridiplantae > Streptophyta > Magnoliopsida > Proteales > Proteaceae > Macadamia > Macadamia integrifolia. The sequence continues at coordinate 15,978,674 of NC_056557.1, forward strand.
GGAGAGGGAAGAGGGAAGAAGGGTCGGGGAGCCAGAGTTGGAGAACAAGGGAGAGAGAAAAGATGGGGCAAAGTTACAGAAATTACCGTTACCCAGAAAAGTTGGTAACTAGTGAGATGAGCAAATATGTCAATTAACCACGTTGGTTACAAACAGATTTAACCAGCAAAACTAACCCGTGGTTTTAGATATGGTCTATGAACCACCCAATTTTGTTCTAGAATATAATCAAGGTGGTTCTATGTTGGAATTGAATTTAAGGATTTGGCTCGTATCCAATTCTTAATCTATCAATTCCTCACTAATTTTTCACCAATGACTGACACCTATCCTCATTAAATCCAACGGCGGAAGATGGAATTACTTTTAAAACTTTGAAACCCTTATCCTCAAACCACCAAACCACCAAACCACCAAACCTTTAAACCGTCTCATATATTCACTTTACTTAAGGGTGTCAATTTCAACTGAAATCGGATATCGAATCCAAAATCAAGCCAAACAAACCGAATTAATTAGGTTCAAATTGGTTTGAGTATGGACCTTGGTTCGGTTTGATTTCGGTTTAGGGTGTAAGACCCGATGGTTAGAACCGAAACCGAACCGAATTGCCGAAAAATGAAAAAATCCTAATATCCTTAAGAGAGATTTTTTAGGTGTAAGTGTTTTTGGCAATTTATCATCACATATTTACATGCTAAGACAATTTTGGAGTTAGCAATGGTCATAAGGCCCGTAACTTTCGCCATTATGGCCCTTGGTCAATCACAGTCATTGTCCAAAAGTGAAACCGTTTTCATAATCGAATTAAAATCGAGGTACAAAACCAAATTAAAAATGTATATCAGAATCGAAACCAAACTGAGCTAAATTGGATTGGTTTGAGTATCTAAATATAGAACTGAGTCGGTTCTCGGTTCAGTTATGGTCCACCTTATCATCATTCAGAACCGAACCAAAACCAAACTGAATAACCAAAATCGAACCGATTAACACCCTTATCTTTACTCAAACAGAGGATTTTGAAGTTCTAAAAGCAAGAATTGGTGAGGAATTGATAGATCAAGAATTGGAGACGAGCCAAAGCCCGAATTTAAATGGGAGTCAGAATAGCTGGTTTGCTCGGGTGATTAAAACTATGGATGGATCTAGTTGTCTGGTGGATTTGATAGAATGTTGTGGATTATGGGCTTAAAGCCCAAACTTTAATTTACTCTCATAATGTAAATAGGCACCCAGTAATCCAATAAAGACAATAATGGGCCTACTACCATCTAGGCATTTTTGGTAGAAGCCTAGTACCATTTAAACGGCTTGGTAAAGTATGGTTCAATTATTAGAATAAGTAACTAATTGAACTTGAGCTCATGCACTGGCTAAGGGGGTGTTTGGTTCGGTAAATCAAATGGTGTATGTATCAGATATGATTGTCAATATTTTGATAGGCATTCCTCTGAATTATGTTTCTTTCTGAAAAATCGTTTGGTTGCCTTAAGGCTAGTACATGTTTCTCGTAGGTTGAGATATTGGTTTCCATAGAGAACGTCTTTCCGCTTTCTCCTTTTATACCATGTGATAAAAATGTTGCTCAAATCTGAGTTTAAGTGTTGAGGTAAACTCAGATTTGGAACACATCCTTTGTAATATGATCATTCATAGGAAGTAGAATGCTCATTTATGAGGGTTGTCCTAGTAGAACCAAACAACTCCAAAAATTAAGAATTATCATTCTAAAGAATGTTATCCCAAAGATTTACCGAACCAAACACCCCCTAAAAGTACTTTATTTTTACTTGCATGGACCTACTCTTAAATTTATAACCCATCACGGAAGGGCTTTCAATTCTAACCGACTCAACTGATCATATGGTATGTTGCAACCTAAAACTAGGTCAAACACACCCAAAAAGTGTGATAATCGAGCCATATATGCCACCTATGGGTTTCGGCCTACTCTTAAATTTATAGTCCATCACAGAAGGGCTTTTTTCCTGCTAACCGGGATTAGAATGCAAAGTAAAATAAAATAAAAACTAAATATGGAATGATTTGAAGTTTGTAATGTAGTCATATGGGGTAATAATTACAAAAAAAAAAAAAAAAAAAAGTTTGTTTTTAAGTTAAAAAATTTCATTTCTTATCCCTTAATTCTCCTCGCAACCAAACGATGGGTTAACCATCCTCTCTGATAAAGGAAAACTTTCTCCAAAAAGAAATATTTCTTTGCCCATTCAAGCTCGTCAACCTCTTGCTACTTGATTTTCTCTTCTTAGGAGGATAATAGTAAAATAAGTGTCCCCTTCGTTTTCATAAATACCCCTCTCTTTACCTATTTAATGATAATACATAGGACAAATGTTTGAGACCTGAAACTAATGTTTAGGTGAACGTACGTGTATGGGATCTCAACTCTAGTAAAGTATGTAGAAATGGATTGGACTTTTTTTTTTTAAACCTTTTTACCCTTAGTCCATACTAATACGCTGCTACAGGATCGATCTGTAATCGGTACTGCCCTCCACTAATATCAATCTAATCCCGACGATTTCTTTGATCTGCTATCAATCCCTAGAAGGCTAGAACCATTCCCACAAAGACTAAGAAATGGCTGCTGCCCAATTGGTCAGAGTCTGCAAGGGTTGGACTCCAGGTAAAAATACGCCCAAGTCTTTTTTTTTTTTGGTAAAATAATACGGCCAAGTCCATTAATTAATAGATTGGTCTTCCATACCAAGCTACATCAATAGGGAAAAGGCCTAGTCATATCTCTGATGTTATGGGTTGGGTTGAGATGGCTTCCATTTTCTCTATGGCCTACCATGTTTTGCACTAAAAGTTCCGTTTGGTTGCAAGGAAAATGGAAAAAGAAAGTGAAGGAAAATACTTGCATTTTCTTTAAAAATTATATATTTTCTTGAGTAAATATTTGTAATTCTCTTTCTACCAAACACCAAAAACGATTTTTTTTTTTTAAATATATTTCACTTCCCGGGAAATATGTTTATTCTCTTGCAACTAGGGCTGCAATAGGGTCGGGTTGGGCCGGGCTTTGTAAATTCCCAACCCTTGTAAATTCCCAACCCAACCCTGAATCCTTATAACTTAGCTTAGGCGCACCCTGAAGGGCCTGAACCCTGACTCAAGGCATAAAAACCTCAGCCTGAGCCCAACCCTGATGGGCTCCACCCAGCCCAGGCCTACCCCTGATTGACTCTCATTGGTCAAGGAGGGCCAATGGCCCTGAGTAGCTCTGACCATAATTTGCCATCCAGCATCTGTGTTTTTTTTTTTTTTTTGAAAGTGAAAAGATGGGTGCAATATTTTAACTGTCTTTTTAATTACACAATCAAACTTCAAACAGGCAACTCAACGACCCTTTTTTGAAAAGTTGTAGAAAAGCATAGTGACCATCTCTGCTCTCTCCCTTTTGAATCTATTCCGATGTGGGATTGTTGCCCCATCTTTATGTGAGCGAACATTTGAGTAACGTGGTTGCTTTTGCCTCAAACACTTCTCCCACATGAGCCAATAACTTATTTGCCTTTATGAGCCCATATAATAAATCTTGGATTCATCCAATGGGCCAAGTGGGTTTAAAACTAAAATTAGAGTGAATACAACTCTTCCATACAATGAATATTTGAATATAAAGATGGGATCAAACCCCTCTTCTGAGAAAAAAAAAAAAAAAATAATAATAATAATATTTTCATCTCCTTACGAAAATATTCCTTCAAAATGGTATCAGGCAGAGCACTCATAAGACCATAGCTCAGCTCCAGTGATCCACCACAAATTAAAGATTTACCATCTTACACCATCAATTCACTTTATCGAATGCCAAGTCTTATATGGTTCCAAGGTTCATGACCTCCATCGCGATTTGTGAGAATTGAAAGAATCACCAACGATGGAGGGAGATAAGGAGGAGAGTTGTCGGTTAAGGTTGTGAGTGTAACTGTTGGAGAATGAAAATGAGCTGATGAGGGAAAAACTTAGGGTTGAATGACTTGACTCAAATGAGCTCTTCTGGTTTTTTTTTTTTTTTTTTTTT
>NC_056557.1:15982747-15984195 GCF_013358625.1 Macadamia integrifolia
TCTAAAAAAAAAAAAATTGGCATGTATCAGTACCACATGCAATTTTCCTCATCAAATAAAGTAAAAAAAAAGCGAGCAAAGAGAGAGAAAGAAATTGGATTAGGGATTCATGTAGAGACCATCATCATAGAAATAAAAATATAAAAAAGGAAAAAATGAAAATCAAGAATTCAGATCATTCAACGGAAGTCCCTAAAGACCTGAGTTGGAGAAAAATCTAAACGATATTAATCAGAGAAAGAAATATGGTTAAAGGTTTTAGAGTTGGAGAAATGTATACTTAGATTGTTAGGGTGAGGTGTCAAATGTGAAGTTTCGATCGATTCGAATTGAAAATGAACCATTAAGACAATTTTAATCAATTTATGAAGTCAATCAGAAGACTATATCATTATCATCTAATAAGATATTTGTAAGAGAACATTAGAAATAGAAAAAAAAATATTAAATACCTAGTTTAGAAATCTTAACATTGCATTAAAAAATACAACTGGACAAAAATAACTAATGGAGATCAAAGGAATTTTCTTCAAACAAAATGGTAGATAATCGAATGCAACCCGCTTTGTTGTGAGAAATAATATTCGTCACATGATTAATGTAAAATAGGCAAAAAAATCAGGGTTAGGCTCAGAGAGGGCTGGATGGACCACAAACATCAACCTTTATCCGCCTAGGCCCTTACCTCTAGAAATTTTAAGGATCAGGCTGGCCCTCAAAGTTAAAATTTTGGGTCTAGCTCGAGACCGTATTTGGGCTCAGGACAGATTAGAGATGGGTTCGGGCTACTAGGACCAAACTTGGACCAAACTTGCACCTCTGGTTACAACCACAGGTTTCAGTTTTGAGGCTTCGAACATTGGGAAATGCTAGCTTGACTCTTTAAACGAGCAAATCATTAGTACCCACCCATGTATGGATGTGGGATCCACTGTGGACCCAATTGTTATCCAGGAATTCTCTTGCAACTTTTTATAGGGTTAGAGTTGACTCTGGGCTAAGTCCATGTTATTTCTGATTTTGATAGAGAGTGTTTCTTGTCGAAAGTGTATGCTATGCCAAAGAAAAACCTACTCACAACCCCCGATTATGTATAATTAATGGAGGGGACGAGATAGATAGACACAGGAGTCTGGGAGCGTAGGGTAAGCTCCTTTCGGATTAATTTACATGAGGTGATGATGCATGCATGAATCCTTCTTGGTTTTATAACTATGGGAGCACAAATACCTGATGGAAGTGTAACAATTGATTTCGAGACACGGTGAAACTTGGGCTGGCTTGGGTTGGGTTGGGCCGGTCTGGGCCGGGCTGGTTGGGCAATTTCTAAATTAACCCAACGCCTGACCTGAGTACTTCAAATATGGGCTTGAATTTTTCTTGGGCCGGCCCTAGTTGTACCTTAATTTAAAGCCCTTTAAATCTGGGACCATTCCCCCCCCCCCCCC
>NC_056557.1:15984215-15993586 GCF_013358625.1 Macadamia integrifolia
CCCCCCCCCCCCACCCCTTTACCCCTTGAACAATGAGAATGTTCAACACTCATTGGGGTTTGTCATGTAAGTTACCACTAGACTAGTTCTGACCATGGTTTCAAGTATTGGTATCGTATCGGCTGCATCATATCAGTATTGACTGAGATCGATCCTTGATCCCTGATTGATCCGGATCGGTTTTTCGTATAGTTTTAGGGGTAAAACAGTAAAAAAAAAGTACTTTTTCTGAACAGCAAGGGCAAAAATGACCGATACCGAAAACTTAATGGATGGTTTTGACCATATTTTTATAATAGGTTTTGTCTTATGGACTGAGACTGGGTGGTGGAAGGTGAACCTCTGAGGTTAATTGGAAGCAGGGATTTAAGTCTCTGGAATCGGATCAATACGTATCGGTGGACTTTACCCTTATTTAAAAAAAAAAGGCTGTATTGATGATTTTACCCTTATTGATACCTGATCCAAGATTGGCCAAATATCGATATCAGTCTCAGTTGATACCAATGCGATCCAGCCGATTCAACATCAATACTTTGAACCCTGATTGGAAGTCCAGAATTCAACCACATGACTTTCAATCAATGGTATTTTGAGGGGAAAAGTTGAATTAACAGCAGCAAAACAGGGTTTCAGGGAAGAAGATTTAAAATATCCATAGTGGGCAAAAGCCCATGATATATGAATGGGCAACTTCTTTTAATAAAGCTTCAAATAACCCACTTTTTGGTAGCTATGGTGGGCTTAAAAAAACTGTGACCCTCAAGAAATTGTTCTTTATTCCTTTTCTTTTCTCTTCTACTTTTCTCTCTTTTCCTTTGGAAGGTACCAAGGTAAGGATCAATACTGCTGCGGTCTCATGTTTGCAGCGTCAAACTTGATAGTGACACAACGCGTTGTCCAGTGAGGTGGGTTATCTGGTTGGGGCCAAGGCCAGTAACTACAAGTCTAGTTGAAGATGGAAACATTGTAACATACACTTCAAACAGATGGAAGAGTTATGGAGATTCAGATCCTCTCGACGAAGGATCAGCCAGGCACAAAATAGGAGAGAGAAAGTGAAATAAGAGAGAGAAAATAAGGATAGTCGTTATCGCATCATATTTGATATATGAGTTGTATAGCTAAACTTTTGAGGCTGGATAACTCCCCATGGCATTGGAAGCCTCCAACAACGATATGAAATCAGATGACTTAATAGGCTAATTGAGACTTTGCATTAGGGGTGTCAATCGGTCGGTCCAGCTCAGTTTCGGTGAGGGTTGAGTCGGTTTCAGTGTGGGAAAGCTGAAACTGAAACCGAACCAATAAGGAAATTCCGATTTCGGTTTCGGTGCGGTTTGGTTTCGATTTGTCTTCGATTTCTTAAATCGATTTGTAACCGGGTTGGTTTTGGTTTTTGGTCCAGTTTGGATTTGACTTTCTATACAAATGTATACAAAACTATGCAAATTTTGATTTTTTTTTTAATGAATTTTGGAGTGTTTCGGTTTCTTACCGGTTTGGTTTTAGTTTTGGTCCGGGTTTTGAGGCAATTTTGGTTTGGTTTCGGGTTCATCTGGTTTCCGGTGCGGTTCGGTTTGGTTTTGGGGTTGCAATACTCCAAACCGAACCGAACCAATAAGGCTTTGGTTCGGTTCGATCCGTGTTGTTATCAGTTTGGTCCAGCCAGTTTTACCGGTTCGATTTAGGAATTGACATCCCTACTCTGCATCTGATAGTTTACGCTTTTGAATGGGTGGATTGATTTGAGATGTATAAGAGAAAGCATGGTCTTACACAAGAATGATATTATTTGATTGAACAAATAACAACTTTGTTTTTCTTCGTTTTTTCAGATTCAAAGAATAAAAGAGGAAAGGTCCTAGTGCAGTTAGTGAGGTTGTGGTGCGCAAACCTCACGTTCATTAGGAGGTCTTGAGTTCATGTGCAACAAGATATTGTCATGGTTTTAGTGCATGGAATCAGAATGGTTATTAACCATCCCCAAAACTAATTTGATATCGAAACAGATCAATATCGGATAGAAATACCCCTGCTTTTCCCAAAAATCAAAATATATTTTTCTCCTGATTTTTTTATCCCTGATCCGTGCCGTCAACCGCATCAAGTACGAATTTATTAATCTCAAGCTAATTAAGCCAAAGAACCTAAGCCACCATTAGTGAAAGCCAGCACATCTTAAATGGAAAGTAAAATCTTACAAATATAAAAATACAGTACTTAAAGGCCTTCGTCCTTAAACCATGGTTGACAATTCAAATGAATATAAACGGATTTGCATAATGACTGACATTATTTATGGCCATTAAATTTACATTACCGATCCTATGTTGTCTTAATGCGAAGATCAGAAATCAAACTTAACCATGCATCCATTCATTTAATATTGGGAGAGGGCATCAACACCTTACCCACTTATATTGCCATCTTACATGTCAAACCATTCACTTTATTCGCTTACAGTCTCTCTCCACCTTGACACTCTCTCTCTCACTTGACTATGTTGTGGGTCTTTCATGTATATGAATCATGAGACACTCCCTCCTGTGGACTTAGTGGATTGAGATAAGAGATATTAAAACACATGGGCGGCGCATTGATCTCTCTTCCAAATAATAATAATAAGAACTCTTAGGAATGAAAGTTAAAAGATTATATATAAACCCACCGAAATGCCAATTAACTCCACTAAAGTTTTAGGAAAATTGATTATGCAAGCCAATCTTGCAGAAGAAAAACTTTAATTCTACATCCCACTCTAGATTTCAAGGCTTTGGTTGCAAGGGAGGCCTACCAGGATAATCTCATTCCATTAGCTAACCAAATCCTCTATCTGCCAAAGAAATATTGAATTTTCGAAAATGACAAGATCCCTGGATTTGACATTCTTTATGATGTGGCATTGGCTTATTGACCAAGACACCACATTGAGACTCAAATCAAGTCACCCAATTGGAAGGCATTCAATGGTGGATGATAATTAGATTTTCAATTATGAGTTTATTGTACTTAGTGCTTCATCATTAGAAGGCAAAAGGGTGCCTAAAATGTAAAATATTTACATAATCCAAACAACATTTTATGGCCACTACTGATTTTCCCTTAGCCTATGTGTGTTGTGGTTATGATCTTAGCCTATGAGTGTTGTGAGTGTTGTGGTGAAAGTGGCTAAGATTGTTTCTCCATCAAGTGCCATAAGTGGGTAGCCCATTAATGTGAAGTATTTAAAAGTATGGTCCAAGTGGATCCAATATAAGAAAAGTCACACATAATCATAGAATATGATAATGACCTTGTTGAAGTCTAAAGGACCAAATGCTTGAGTTAGGGAGTTTTGTGTAATCAATTGGCTAAAATTTCTCATCATTAATTTTGACATATGTATCATTCAGTTTGGCCCACCATCAAATATCCAAAGAACTTTACACTTGGCAGATGGAAAATGGTGGCCTCACACATGGGTGATTCATCAAGTCAATTTCAGTAGTGGACAAAAAAGGTTCACAAGCGTTCTTGAGTAATTATGATAGGGATATATCAATGAATCACATGCAACATGGTGGGGTTATTCATTGTTTCTCTTAGGTTTTCATGTAATTTTATTGGTAGAGGGTTCTTTTAACCTTCTCTGCGCTTTCTCACAAAATAACTCTTTTTTTTTTAAGAGATAAGACATAATAGATATATAAGAGAAAATAACCCCCACCTGCTTGCGTGTGTCTAGGTCTAAATGTAGGAAGATGTAAAATGATGATGTTGCCCCTCATCTAGATGCCTCTCCACAACCTCTCATTGGTTTTCACTCTCACAATGGCTACGCAATCGAACAGAATTCTCTTGCCTAAAAAAATAATATGCGAAAGGGCGTGGAGTATGCTTTAGGGTCAAAAAACATTTTTCCAATTATTTTTTTAAGAAAAGAATGTTACCTGATCGCATGGACCAACACCTAAATATAGAAGAATTTGAAATTACCTCTATAAAATAAAAAAATAAAAAAAAAACTTTATCATTGTTGATGCCCTTATGCTATCATTGGCCCTTGTTGGTGCAAAGACAACACAACGATTTCTTTTTATTAATTATTCTTTATACTGTGTAATTCTATCCTATGTTTATGCAGTTGGGTTATAATAATTATATCATTTAGACAAGAGAAACTTTCTCTTCACCTAAGGCAAAGAAAATCAAGATGATCATTTCCCCCCCTCCCCCAACCTTATTGTGGGAAATCCCCATCGGTTCCCATTAGAGCCTCACATATAGCAATAGAGAGTTTTCACAATAGGTGAAAGGAAACTTGTCGCTCTAGGAAAATTTATTATAAGATCAAGTGGCATAACTATGAATATTGAGTATTTAATGAACTCCAAAGTGAAAAAAGATATTTGAGATTTGAATATAAACTAGGACCAAGTGTTTCTAGATCATCTTTTAATCTGTGGGTTCTGGTGGTTGTATGAGACTCCATGAATAATGTCAAAGGTACTTCAAGCATCATACGAGATGAGGTAGAGGGAATAACAACACTTCAATGGCTAAAAAAACTTTCACCTACATTAAGAGTATGGTTGATATACCTACGATGACCCACCACTAAGCGGATGACACTGGGACAAGATGCCTGTCATTTACCCACACAGAAGGAGAATAAAAAAGATACAATAGGGAACAAATCCCTTCGGATTGTGGAATTATACAAAGATCTCATCTTCCCTCACACTCACTAGCTATTATTGTTCTTGTTTTTATTCTTTATTGTTGCACGAGTCTGATTTAAGCATTGAAGAGGCCTCCATAGCACAATAACAATTCACAAAAAAGGATGAACCAAGCGAATTAGAAGGTGAATAAACAAACAATTGGAAAGATGAAGAAGTCAAATTTATCACAGTGAGGTTTGATTTTGATTCATGCATATCTTACAAGATGCATGAATTCAAAGTAACACTTACTTAGAATGGTAAGGATAAAGAAGTCAAACTTTTTATAATCTGACCAAACTTTGGTAAATGTAATATATACCTCATAAAATTGAGTTGATCAAAGTCAAACATGGGATCCGATTCAATGCTTATTTCAAGTTTCATTCCAAATTAGACAAGGATTCCTGATTCCCAGTTGGTACCTTAAAAAGTTGTATGGGCTAAGTATAGGAGAGAATAAAATCGAGGTTCATAAATTTCTCTCCTTTCATTTTTATAGACTGAGTTTTTCTAAGATCACGGTGACAATGAATAAGAATTTATTTGCCGTAATCCATTCCAAATTAGACAAGGATTCTTGATTCCTAGTTGGTACCTTAAAAAGTTGTATGGGCTAAGCATTGGAGAGAATAAAATCGAGGTTCATAAATTTCTCTCCTTTTATTTTTATAGACCGAGTTTTTCTAATATCACGGTGACAATGAATAAGAATTTATTCACCGTAATCCATTGTGGCCAAACACAAAACTCCTCCCCCCTCCCCCCTCCCCCCTCAAATAAAAAGAGTAAGGACTAATAAGAGATTTCACTCTCTCAGAATGGAAATCCCCAACTTAAAACTGGGAACTCCCCCCTCCCCCCAAATAAAAAGAGTAAGGACTAATAAGCGATTTCACTCTCTCGGAATGGAAATCCCCAACTTAAAACTGGGAACTCTTAGAGGAGAAAGACACTAGGTTTTGGAGGGAAAAAAACTTGAGTAGAATGGAATCCCCCTCCCCAACCTTAAAACTAGGACTGTGCAATAATAATTTTGCTAGACCTCTTCTCTAGATTGGTTAAGAATCGTGTATTTGTAGTACATTATTAGACTTTTCATCATTCATTGAAACTTGAGTAAAGACTGAAAGAATACCAAGGTAGAGATTGAAGATATAAAAAAAGGAGAAAAGTTTTCTGTTCGAGATCATGGCCCCTAAGTTAGTATGGATGCCAATGGAAGCACACACTGAAGCATCAACATGGATAGATTGTGGGTATTCACAAGGGTGGGGTGGTCATTTTTTCCCACCATATGTCTGGATACGGGCACAATACTCTTGGTCCTGGACAATTATTTTTTTCCTATAAAAAAATTTGATGTAGTACGTACAACAGTCAATAAAGACTATTGTTCCTAACTTACACCCTTTGCTGAAGATCGATATACATAGAATCTTAAAGCTTGAGATCATGCCAGTTTATAATAGACTCTAAATTTTCCTTTTTTTTTTTTGAGTCCGCACAGTGAGATAGACGATGAGTCTATTCTTTTTCTTTTTTTTAATATATATTTTATCCTTAGCAACATGGAGGAATGTTATGACCTAATGGTTAAGTAGTTGAAATAGTCTTTCGATATTCTCAAGGTAAGGCTGCGTGATTCTCGCACATGTGAAAACCTCGTGCATAAAATGCACCATTGTTTTTCAACATGGAGGGTTTTTTTCTTCCGCAACTATTCCAGTTTTAAAGTGAGGATTTCTAATTCTGGGGCATTGACTGTTTTTAAATCCAACTTCCCTTCTTAAGAAAGTTACAGGTTGGAAGTTAGCATCCATTTTTGTGGTTGCCATTTTGTTTGCTGATGCGGCAACATCAATTGTCGAGAACCTTCGATTTTAACTATAGACTTTCCTCTAACATTTCTCAAAATGAAATGCATGAATCAAATCCTATGTCAAATCCAAAGGTTAAATCAGTTTAGCTGAAACCCCAAGATATTGCTCATGTTTTTCTTCATGCTTTGACTCTCACCATTGTAAAACACGTTGTTTTTTTGGGACATTTTGCTTACCGCTCATCACTCGAACTTTTTACAAAAAAATCTTAAATTTAGGATGAATTTTCAATTTCCATATCTTACTAAAAATTAGCAAGTTGATCTTGTGATAGAAACCTTGCATCCTATTTGGTAGCAATATATTTTTTTTTTACTGGAAAAAAGAGAATATTATGGGGATCATTAATAATTAAAATAGAAAATGCCACCTCAAACAGGAAACAGGGATCTAACAAGACAACGTTTCCATTTACCATTTTTTTTTTTTTTTTTTTTGATAAAGCAAACAAAGAAGTATTAAACAAGCGTATGTACATCTCCTAAGTCTATATTATCTTTCCTATTTTCAGTTGTGATATTACAAGCCAGCCTCTATATAAATTCTATAGCAAAGTTGTTGTCTTTCCCTTTATATATAAACTTGATGGACCGAGATAATTCCTGTATCTCATAGAAGGTAACAAAATGTAAAAGTGGCCAAGCATCCTCGGTCGATTGTGGAATGAGGTGAAGTAATTTCTTGTTGGAAATTCATAATTCATGTACATTCCATTGTTTTGCTCTTGCTTTCTTCAGATTTTGTAGAATTCCTTCTGTTTCCACCGCTTCTTGTTGAGTAATTTTGGTAGAACTTGACTCCAGAACCCTAAATTTACCTTGTGAGAGGATTTCATAAACCCATCCTGAAGCTGACTGTAAAATATTAGATATATCAGCACAAACTAAAATTGGATATGTAAAAAAAAAAGAGAGAAGAGCTTTGTTTCATGCTTGCTAGACCATATGTATTGAGAAGAGCAAACACATTTAATCTTTCAGAATAAAGATTAAGATCATTGACCCATTGATGAATATTTCTTAATATGATGAGAGGATTGGGTGGAACATTGGATAACAAAACATCATTTCTTTGTTTCAGACGAAATAGATGGTAAGTACAAAAATATTAAAAAACCAGTTACAATCCGCTGTAAATAATGCTTTATGAACCTTTCCAACTATCATTGATCATGAGATCATGATCTTTATTATATAGAGGGTGGCAAGTAATAGACATCGGCACCATAAAACCCTCCAATGACAGAATCCAAGGGTCATTCCAAATAGATACCTATGTACCATCACCAATTTTCCAATTAACAAGCATCAGATAATGCATAATATTTTCCTGATTTTGTTCCAAACCCATGAGCCACTAGGAGGTGAAAACAAAGGGGCAAAGAGATACTATTCCTTAAAAAACTGATTCTTCATCATTTGAGCCCATAAGGAATTAGGTGAAGTGAAAACCCTCCAAACCAATTTAATAATAAAGAACTGATTATGCATATAACAAGTGCCAAAGCCCAACCCTCCAAAAGATTTAGTCCTACAAAGAGAAGAACAAGACATAGGGATTAAACTATGACTCTATGAGCCCCAACCTGCTCACCATTCCAATATAGAATAATAAGAATCCGAGGAATGGAAAAATTTATAGAAAAATGAAAAGAAGACATTAAATAAGTAGGCATAACATTAAGAACTAACTAAACAAATACAATCTCCCTGCTTGGGATAGAAAAGGCCTTTTCTATCCATAGAGTCGAATCTTGACCCTATTAACTAACCAAGAAAGTATTCTCTGATTTTCTCTAGAAGCATGAACCTGTGTACTAAGATAAATAGAATAAGGGTCGATATCTTATACAGCCAAGATTTTATGTACGAAAGCTTTTAAATCATGTAACAAATTTACTAAATAAAACACCACTTTATCAATATAAGTTTTTGTTCAGATCATGGTTTCAAGTATTGGTGTTGTATCATTCGTATCATAATGGTATCGGCCGAGACTGGTATTAATATCTGATCAATCCGGATTGATTACCCGTATCATTTCAGGGGTAAAATAATATATATATATATATATATATTTAAAGCAAAGGGAAAAATGACCAATACGCACCAATCCAATCTGAATGAATACCAATGTTAATACCTAAATCCATGGTCCTTATAGATCTTAAAATAAAGCTAGAATTGACTTAAAAATGGTAATATCATTTTTATTAACTCTACAAGAAGTTAAAGTATTATCACCAAATAGCAAATGAAATATTTTAGAGTAAATTTTTTTTTATTATCACCAAATCAGATAGCAAATGAAATATTTTAGATAAAAAAAATCTCTTTAATTTAATGCCAAAGTTAAAATGCTTTTTTTTTTTTTTTGGGTAAGATTTACTTACCTTACACTAAGATTCAGCCATGTTTTCCTCGTAGAAAGAACCATTATAACCAAATACATGGAGATTTATAGGGAGAAATGAATAAAACCTCTAAATGTAGCTGTAAAACATGATAGCACACCTCCGCCACACCATTGGGCGTCTGTTTTCAAATTTTACATTTTACTTTTGCAATTAGCAATGCACCTTGTATATGTTGGAGCAAATAGGAAGAAATAGCTACAAATAGAACAAAATAAAATATTAAATAAGGCACATCACTTAGGATGGTATTTTTAAGACAACGATTTCCTCCACTATCTTGTACAACAAGATGATTTACATGGTATTAAGAAATGTTGTTCCTAGATACGATACCCCTAAGTTTATAGTGCTAAGATTAGAGCTCGC